>NW_005054556.1:581965-589144 GCF_000277835.1 Geospiza fortis | reverse complement strand
TCAGCTTCTTTTCTCACTGATTTTTAGAAGAGGGGCTTTTTTCCCAAACAATTGCCTAAACTGAGTTTCTCCTGAGAGCCATTTTCTCTAATTCTGTTTCTTTTTCAGTTCATCGGCTTTCTCTCAATGATGCTCAGTAGAACCCTGAGAGACTCTAAAGATCCTGCCCTGCTGAGGGGGGAAGGTCAGTGAGGGAATGCACTCCTCACCTCTCTTGTTCCAAGCTCCTAGGCAGTAAGTTGCTTGCAGAAAATGATTTTTTAGCTTTCCCAGTGAATCAGTTCATTGCTTCCCAGGTTAACAATTACTGGGATGTGTGTGAGGGAGGGGTGGCTCCTGCTGCTGCCTGCCCAGCTGTGGTGCCACCCGTGGTGCACACAGGTAACAGCACACTGTGCACCGTGCTGCCAAGGCTGTGCAGTGACAGCAGTGCCACATTCCTGCCCACCTTGCACCTGAGTCAGTGCCACCTCCAAAGCCATTAAACAGGATCTGTGCCCACAGTGAGTCCTGCCTGCTTGGCTGTGACAGCTGAGAGCCACAGTCCTTACTGCTTCCCTCCCTGGGACACTGAGATCCTGAGGAGCTGCTTTTCTCACTCATGTTCTCAAGCTCAGCTCAGTGAGGCTTTACTGGCCTGAAAATGCTTTCACCAAAGATGCCAAAATGAATTCCTCATGTCCAGATTCTCAAAGACATAAAAGGTGAGAGACACACATGAACAGACAACACACTTTTTGGGTTAGTCTACGGAGGACTGGCTTGCAATTTCCCACACATTCATCCAAATAAAGAGTTTATGACTGCTATAATGTGCTTTCCTTTCTCCTCACTTGGGAGCTTTGGGAAGGGATGAACATGCTTACTCTGGAAACTTGATTTTGGATTTCTCAGTCCTATTCTTCTCTTGTCTGAATTTCCCTGTACTGGGTTTAAATTTCAGGATATGATGCCTGGAAGGTCTCCTCCTGCAGTACTGAACACTTGCAGGGACGGGGCCATCCCAGACACTTTGGGCCAAAGGCAGAAATTAACAGCATGTCCTCATGGGGCTCCTGTCCCCTCCTCCCATTTCCACCTCTGGGTTCTTGCTGATTTTTCTGATTTACTCATCCAAGCATTTTCTCCACCTTAAGTGGAGCTGCTCTGCAACTTCATTGTGGTTCCTATTTACAGCTATCCTTATAACACTATTTGATAATTCAGGACAGATTCCTCAATCCTTCTTGTTTTGAAAAGCTTTCCAAAGCACAGGTAAAAACTGGAATGCTGTGGCTGCTGCTTTTCATTCTGCTCTGGGATGCCAAACCCAGCAGAAACCTGAGCTGCAGCTCTCAGCCTGCACTTCCACCTTCCATCCTTCTCTCACCTGGCTCTCCAGTGCCTCCCCTCAGACCTGGGCTATTCTCAGGCATCTAGCTGGAGCACTTTTACTTCTTCTGCCCAACTTCAATATCCACTGAACACACATCAGTGACCTGAAGTTTTAGCTCAAGAGCAATAGCAGCTGGTTCCTGCAAAACTTTGGGAAGTTTGCCACTTCATTTATTTAACTTTTTTGGGTTTTTTTGGTAGAACATTTCAGTCAGACCAAAACCAGTAACATGCTAGATTGCAAAATAATTTAAAATAATTTTGTGAAGGTTTGTGTTGTAATTTATTGAAACAAAACACAAAGAAAACTAGGAAAAAAGTACTAAGCCTTATCTTTTCTTTCAGCGTAACAGAAAATAATAACTACAACAACTCTCTCTGAGTCATCCTCAATAAAAATGCTTTAAGTTTTGAATTTAGCAGCCAAAGAGATAAAATACTTCTGAGAAGCACTGAACAGCAGCAAAAGAAATGTTATGTTACCCTCAATTCTCCAATATCATGTTACCATAATTCTCCAATGACAACCATCCTGATTATTTTCTTTCTGTATGTGCTTTAAAATTCAGGTACAGAAATTTTTGTTTTAAAAACCCATTGTATATACATATATATTTAAATCATAGCTGTGAGTCGTAAGGACACACAAATAATGAGAGAATTTTGAGGAACAGAGTATTTTGGCACATATGTCTGTTCCATCTTTTACATTTTGCCTAACATAAACATCATTTCTGTTTCTTCCATGGGTAAAACCTGTAGGTACAGGTGCAAACACACAGAGCTGGGACTTTGTGTTCTCAAGGTCTGTACAAAACAGAGGGAGGCATTGCCAAAGGTTAACTATTTCTTATCGGCTTCAACCTCTGATATTGATCTGGAGATTTATGGCTAAACCTGAGTAAATGATGTGACCTTGCACTGGAGCTCCTTGGATTGAAAATGTAACTTGACTCAGCCCTACTTTATATTTTATTTCATTAGACATATATTTTGACTCTTACCATGTGACTTGTGTTTTGAGGGAGAGGGTGAAAGGGACAAGTTGGGATTAAAGCTGAAAACTCACAGCACTTTGTGTCATGCTGTTTGAGGTGGCCACACACATTCTGGCCTGATTTTTCTTTTAATGCTCCCACAACCCCACAGAGGTCCCTGCATACCCTTAAGGTATTCAAAGGCTCTTGCACAATGCAGTCAGAGTCTGACAATTCTGCTGATGTGATTATTCCATAAAGTGGTGAGCCACTCTAAGAAATCTCAGTGGCCCAGGGCTGCATTTTTAAGGAAATGCATCGTTCTACTGAAGATGGTTCAGGTTTTAGAACAACAACAGCTCCAAAATGCTGTAGTGCCATGCAAGTCCCTTCACACCCACCCAAGTGTGACTGTGACACAGCTGAGTGTGAGGGGAGAGACAGGAAATGTCAGGTTTGCTGACACTGACCTGGAGCCACGGCTCCTCCCAGCTCAGGCAGTGATGGCTTCAGCAGAGCTGGGATGCAGTGGAAAGCTCTGCTTGGCCCCTGGAGCCCCAATCCTGCAGGCCAGGGCTGCTCTGGAACAAGCAAACATGCCATTAGAACTCCTGTGGGAATGGAACCTTTTGCCTGGAAAATTAAATATGTCTGATGCTGCATTCTCCACAGGAGTTGGAAAGTGTTGCAATAATGAAATATTAATATTTAAAGTAGAGAGGTACAACCTCAGGGCACAATATAGCACAATACAGTTTAATCACCAGCAATAACTGCTCTGCACTTGTGGACTAAATGTGCTGGGGTAAAAAAGGGAAACAGGTAAGCACTCTACTTTCACATACCTAAAATAAAATTAATTTTAATTAAAGTTTGATTTGTCTGTGACAATGGCTGTCTTTTCAATGGCTACTGCTCCCTTTGAGTGCAATATTTGCTTATTGTTTAAACCAAGCTCAGTCATACTCAGAGCAACTTTCAAAATCAAGTTAAGAAAGAAAGGAAGGAGGCCTGGATGCTTCAGGAAGATGTTCAGGTGCTGTTGTATTTATGGCGGCACTCCTGGGATTCCAAGAGATGCCCTGTCCCTGCAGCCATCCCCCCTTAGCTCAGCATGTCCTGGCTCACAGGGCAGAGCCCCCAGCAGTGCAGGCACAGAGCTCCGGTTCCAGGCACGGCCGCTGGAGGCGTTTCCCGGCTCTGCTGGGCTCAGGCCGCTCCTCCGCTCCTGCAGGGAGAGGGAACGAGCCCAGCCCATCCTCAGCAGCAGAGCAGGGCTTGCTTGGCACACAGGGAAGGGCTGGTGCCAATTTAAATCATTTCTGTGTCAGCCCTATCTCAGCAGGGGGACTCCTCACAAGTTGCCACCTCCCAGCACCAGGGAATGAGGAGATAAGCCAAGGGCAGCTGTTGTGGCCACCCAAAATTTGGGTGACTAAAATCAGCAAAGAGTTAAATCCAAGAGGGGGATGGCAAGTGGGGCAACTGAGGGAAGGAGAGGTTCTGCCTTCAGCTTCTTGCTTAACATGAACTGAATGGATAAGAAGAAAAGCCTCTGCCACCTCTGTAGTTCAGCTATCAGACTGGACAACAATTACACAGAAATTCCCAGCAAGCTAAGAGCAACTGGAGCCTGGTGTGGCTCTCAGTGACAGCTCAGGATCAGACACTGCCAACTCCACTGCTGAGTCAGCAGTTCTAGCTGCTCTGCTCTGGGCTTCCAGGGACTTTGTGCACCCCACAGGTGGTAAAATCCAGCACTGAGGGAGTCACGCCCACAGAGACAGGAAGGGGCACAAGTGACAAGGCTAACACAGAACAGCAACAGGATCAGACAACAGAGACCAGGATTAACTCTGGAGTGAGAGGCAGATCCAGCTGGACTCAGCACAACAGTGATAAAATCATCACCATCATCACAGAAGAAGTGTCTGGATTTAAAAAATACACAACCAAGAAATGTCATCAACAGGCACTCTGGAAAACAGAGAAAATCAGGAAGGGGAACATGGAGAACTCTGAATGCAGCCTTTTGGAAGGTAATAGCTGTTGTTAGAGCTGTCAGCTATAAACCACTCAGGAGACAGATGCACTTGAAATGTCTTGTCCAATAAAGATCCCAAATGTCACTCAAAATGATCAGACTATTTATTCCAGACTGCAATGGAAACATGAAAGAAGGCATGGGATGACAGAAGAGAGACAGATGGACTCTTTGCTACATGTCATTTAACATCAATCAGTGACAAGAATTTATTAACACAGTTGCTGCTTTAATGCATTGAACAAGCTTAACAACATTCAAGGCCCTGGATGGTAAGTGATAATTAAAATGCCTGTCACAAGGCTTCAAAAGCTCTAATAGCCTGCTGAAAATATCCAGTATCATTTATTTATCAAAAAACCCCAAAACCTTAAGGACAGACCTCACCTGGTTTTTGAAGAATTAAGGTTGCTTCTCTACCAGTAGTCACTGGAAAATGAACTGAACATCTACATTATACTGGTGGTACTGGTTTCTGCTTTTCCTTCACCTAACTCTGCTTGTTACCTTAACTTTCAAGCATGATCCTTGCAAGGACCCAATGGAAGCAGGACAGAATGACTGCCAACAGGACAGACTGAGCAGAGCTCTTAGGGAGGCAACACCAAGCTGCTGGTATCCCAGATATCACATGTTTTCCCAGCACAGAAATCTTTCCATTCATGTACCCTATTTCTCAAAGCAGCTCTAATCCATCAGCACCGTGCATTATCCCATACTGCTTCTAGGAGAAATTCACCAAACAATAAAGACCTATTGTACTGAAAATGACCACAGACCTGTGCTCATTCCCTGCACTGACAGAGCTCTTCCCCCACTTTACAGCTGCCAGGTCTGGAGCTCTTCTTTTTGGCATTTCCAAACAGTTATCTGTAAGCCAAGCTACTTCTGTAAAAGCATTTTCTAGGGAAAAAAACACATGAAAGACATTCAGAAAAAAGAATACAAGGACTTCACTGTATATATTTAATTTCTGAGCTGTTCTAAAATACAGGAATCTAAATAGCAATTTCCATTCTTACCATAAATGATGAAGAAAAGTATATTAATACCTGACATATTTTTGTAACAGTTTCAATTATTTTATATAATTACAAAATCCTAAATTTCTCTGAAACTGTCATCTTTTCCTGGAAGTCGTGTAGCAGAAATTCCAACTATTCAGTAGTGATCCCAAAAATACTTTGGTGTCAAAGAGAGAGAATATATCCAGAAAAAAAGAACCAGAAAAAGAGGAAAAGAGCCCTTTTCCCACCCTGCTCCTTCTCCCAGTATTCACAGCCTCCTAATGAAGCCTTTCAGCAATGTTTATTCACTAAGACACTTAGAAACTAAAAGGCAGAAAACAAAATCTCCAACACTTATTCCAGTGGGATGCTTGAGATGGAAAATTTAAAACCCTTGCCATTTTCACAAGGGGATATTTTTGTTATCGAATTGACACTGACAGAAGATTTAAGGCTGGGGTTTATTTCCTCCTGTGAGGAACGAGAAAGGCAAAATGCGACCAAAGTTTGTTATGCCAAATGAAAAGGCTTGAGCTCAAGTGCTTACAAAACTGCAGTTCAAAACCCAGGACAGAAAGCAGCCTGAGATGTGCATCATTTGCTGCTTGATTAAAACACTTACACAAGTCTTGAACCATAAAGAATAATAAGTAGGTTCTCAGTGCATGATTTCTAATCCAATTATTTTTAAAAACTGCTAGAAATACAGCTAAGCATTATCACCTTTGGCCCCAAATCATGGTAGCAGCACAGCAAATGAATAGTTCCAGCAAACAGTATCAGGAATTAGTTTATAACTGTTCCATGAGACTCAGCTGTAATGTGTCTCATAATAAACAGAAATAAAAAGCCAAGTTCCACAACTGTCTCACCAGGCTGACTCTTTGGGATGCAGTTTTACATGGAAGGATAAATATGCTAACATAGGACTTGAATATTGAACCTCATTAGGGAGAAAATATGTTATGGCTTCTAAAAAATATTTGTGCTGTACCATCTGAAAGAACATTTTATAAATTTCAATGTTTTTGTAAATATTAACAATTTTTAGCCTCAATCTGTTAGATTTCATTTGCCAATGCCTAATGCATCTTGTTTTTCACCTTTATGATTCCTGTTTTAGAGCAGGGCCAAGCTGGATCTGATACATAGCATCCCAGCAGATCCCTCACCCACATATTGTGGTTAAATTTAGGTACCTTCAGCTCAAGAAAATGCTTTAGTTTAAATTAAGTGACATTCCTCAATATTCTATATTGATTGACATACCCCAATTTGGCTACAAACTTTCACCAAAAAGAATGGAGAAAAGGAAGGAAAGGCAGAGGCCAATGTTCTGAGCCAAGCTAATATTCTCAGAGCTATAGAGTTTAATCATTTGCATCCAGTGGGACATGGAACAGTTCAGCAACACCAAGATCCTCTGTGCCCAAAGGCCACACCAGTGAAAAGAGTCACAAATCAATTTAAAATTGTACCTGTGCTGGCAGAGTCAGGGAGCTCCAGATTCCTCTTTTGCTTGGCTTGTGCACAAAGAGCAGCACCTGCAGAGGCAGCTCCAGCCACAGCAGCTGCACCGGGCAGGCCCTGGGGCAGGGCCGGACCCTGCCAGGCAGCCGGGCTGCTCACACAGCCGGGAGGAGCCGAGGGAGCAGCCCTGGAGCAGGAGCAGCACCTGGGCTCAGTTAGAGACCAACAGGGAGGAGAAAACCTCATGTGGGAAATGCCGTAATGCTGCCACCACAGCACTTGGCCCTGAAACCAACTTCTTACTCAA
>NW_005054556.1:514996-581908 GCF_000277835.1 Geospiza fortis | reverse complement strand
ACTTTTTCTATTCACAGACTTGCTGACAAACTGTAAAGATGTAGAAGAGACCAAGGCAAGACTCCCTGTATTGCTCCAAACTGACCTGAAAAACCTACAAGAGCTGGACAGACAATGCCTGAGCAAATCTCAATAATGAAAAGAGATGTTAGCTGTTTGTACTGTTATTACTAAAATGTCTCATTCAGTGATAACTTAGGAACAAAAGGATCAGATCAGAGCAAGGACATCACAGATTAAAAATGCACAGTAATCTTCAACAGAATTAAAAGCTGTAATTAACTGAAGTTGCTCAGTGCTGTAAATGCTGCCCCTCAGTGACTTCTTGGCAATATGCCGAGTTCTGGCTCCATTTTCCATTCAGAAATATTGTCAGACACTCCCTCAGCTGGCACCAGGTAAAAGCTGAATGCAGGGACTGACAGCATCCAGTGCCTGTGGCTCCAAACCCCAGCTGCTCCCAGAACTCTGCTGGAAATTGTGTGGCAGTGTACAGAGATCTGAGGCACAGAAATGAGGGATGGCTGTGTCCAGCTGCACTGAAGCCATCCTTTAGACATCCCTCATTCCACACGTTCCTCATGGCTCAGCCTTATCCTCTGTCCTGCAAACTTCTAGAACCCAATCGCACACAAAAAAGGCTCCATTTACTTCTCACCACAGGGGTAGAGACCTATCCTGGAAGGAAATAAAATCCCTCAATGACACTTGCACATTTTGGCAATTCCATCTACCCAGGATTAGCAGCTGGACCTCCAGAAATCATCCTGGGGAGGAGAAACTCACTTCTGTCTCTCTGAACCAGCTCTAGCACTTCCAGACTTTTCTCTGCATTCACAAGGACTAGATTTTCCAACAGCAATATTGAGAAAAAGCACAATGTTTGCCGCACACACCTTCTCCAAACACTACATTTTTTATTACAATTGTGAAGAAAAGCTGCATCATCCCCCTTGTTTTAGGTGCAGATCCACTGAGAGGCAATAGGAGCACAAAAGGAACAGAGAAATATTTACAAATTGCTGATACATTTTCCCATTTTAAACCAAAATTTCTTGGGAAAGTGGCCTGTGTCACACAGATGAAGCCTACATGGACACTTTAAATCCACTTAACTCTGATGATGTTTAACAAGTGAAAACTCAAATGCCAAACAACCTGAATAAATGCTGTGTTTGCATTAGTTCTTTCAGATATTTTATATGAATACACAGACAAAATTTACACATGATCCAAATTTTTTTCAGGTAGCTCAAGAGTGGAGAAGATTTGGAATAAATCCATAGTAATCTAACACGGCAGAAAAAACAAACTATCAAACAATATGAACATTGCATATGAGCCACTGCTTATGAACAATCAATAAGCAATTATTAAATTTAACCAATTTCAGAAGCAAATAGAAACATGAACTCAGAAAAAATAAAAAATACTTTCAAGCCAAGTCTCATTTTACATGTGAAAAAGATTACCCCTTCTCTGCAGAGGAAAAAACAACTTACCCTGAAACTGTTTCATAAACCAGTGCATCTCCCATTTGGCTGTTTTAGTCACTTCTCAATTCCCAATTATTTATGCCAACATTTAGCTGTGCAACTCTGACCTTGAGCTGGCTGATCATAAGTAACTCAAATATCTGATTCCAGGCAAGGATTAACTCTATAATCCTGGCAGTTCTTTCAATACTAACTCATGTCTAGACTTTTTTTAAGGATCAAATCTAGAATCAAGTTAATGGCTGTTTAAATTCACTCATTCTGTTCCCTGGCTCCATTTTCTTATTAAAGATGTCAACTACTATTTCACCACTTGTGTGAGGAATGGCAATCTCTTGGGAAAATCTATGGAAGTCTCTGTGTATCTCAGGCTGCCAAGGCACCAGCAAGACCAAAAGTTGCAGAAAGACTTCACTGTTCCCAGACTTTTGATTATTCATCAAATATGACAGCAAAAAAAGTTTAAAATCAACACAATTCAAAAGGATCAGAAAATACCTACAACTTAAAAAGGAAGAAAAGATTTTCAAGTCTTCTACTGAGATGCCAAGAATGGAAGCTGTATTTCCAGTGCTGCTGCAGGAGCTCCTCATTATGCCCACACTCCTGGATGACATTATGCCCACACTCCCATGTGCTCACCAAAAATCAAATCAATATGCTTTGGCTCATGGCAAACTCCTAATGCCAAAATATGCTGAACAGTTTTTAAATTTGCAATAAACTATATTCCTCAGTTCAATGCTCACACTAAAGAAATCTGTGTTTGTTTGGTTGTTTTGTTTGGTGGGTTTTATTTTTTAATTTACCTTGACATCTGTATACAGATCAATGGTTCACAGAACAATTTCCTGAGCAAGGACAGTTCTCAGCATCAGCAGATTTATGTCAAAGGCTGCCAACAGATGAAGTCATTGAAGGAACAAATTTATATTTATCAGAAAATGAAACAATCTTGCAAACCTCTTTCCATTTAATCCCACAAGTCCTGCTCTCCTGCCTATGATCCAAGCACCCACGGGGATTAAGAGCATTACAAGAAGAAACACTTCACCCAAACAAATTATTCCCTTACAAATACAGAAGAGAAAGAACACCAGATGTTCAAAAAGAATTGGGTGTAGATTTAAGAATCAAAAAGGATGATGAACATGGACCATGAAATAGAGCATTAAGCAATGTGATAAGCATCTGTTGAGTAATAAATCAGGTCCTTGTGTGGCTCTTTCTTCAAAGTGAATTTAATGGGAAAGTTTTTCAGTCAGAAAATACTGGTCCTTTAAAGAATGCTATTCTATGTGTTAATAATCACCTACCACCAAATAAAACACTATTTGTCTATGAAATAGAAGTCTTGCACTTTGATCAATTGATAAATAAATGGCTGCTTTTAAGGATATATAATCCAGATGGAAGCCATAAGTGACCCACCTTGTGAGAAATCACAAGCAGAGACAGAACCCTTGGAAAACACGTGCACAGTGCATTTTCATCCCTGTGCATTTTTCCACTGAGGATGCACAGCTCGGATGGACATCCTGGCATCACTGCAGAGACCTGGGCTAAGGCTCAGAAACCTTTGTGAATAACAAATGTGACCTCCTCAGCATCTTAAAAGGCATTTATTTCAGTACATTTGCCTTGTACTGAAGTTTTGGATAGGGAAAAATTAAAATCTGATCATCTCATCTTAAAAACCAGCAAACTCTGGCTTCCTCCTCAGTTCACCACATAATTTCTCATAAGGAAAGCAGGACCATATGGCACATGCTATTTTAATTGTTTTGCATATTAAACACAGAATAGTTAATACTTTCTCTTTGTCCTCATAGGAGACTGGAGGGATGATTGAGTGGCTCCAAACAACCAGGTGGGAAGTGTGGGAGAACAGGGTGAGATCTACATAGGTGGGATGTCACTGCTGCACCGCCGCCGCCTGAGCCTCAATGAGCCTCTGTCCACACACACAAATGGAGGCGGCCGAATGCACGGCCTGACACAAATTGGCAGAGTGACTGCATAGACTCGTACAAAATGGCAGTGTCCCACAGCCTCATACAAAGTGGCAGAGGGTCCCACAGCCTCACACAAAATGGTGGGATATTCCAAGGCTGACACAAAATGGCGGAGTGTGCCACAGTCCAACACAAAATGGCGGTCTGAACCCACAGCCGCACACAAAATGGTGGAGTTTCCCACAGCCTCACACAAAATGGCAGTCGGACCCCACAGCCTAACACAAAATAGCGCTCTGAACCCACAGCCTCACACCAAATGGCAGAGAGTGCCCAGATTCACACAAAATGGCGGTCTGAACCCACACCCTCACACAAAATGGCAGAGAGTGCACAGACTCACACAAAATGGCGGAGTGTCCCACAGCCCAATATAAAATGGCGGAGTGCCCCCACAGCCCAATACAAAATGACAGAGTGTCCAACAGCTCGACACAAAAGGGCAGTGTATTCCACAGACTCACAGAAAATGGTGGTCTGACCCCACAGCCTCACACAAAATGGCAGAGACCACACAGCCTCACAGAAAATGGCGGTCTGACCCCACAGCCTCACACAAAATGGCAGGGTGACCCCACAGACTCACACTAAATAGCAGACTGACCCCACAGCCTGACACAAAATCGCGCTCTGACCCCACAGCCCCACACAAAATGGCGCTCTGACCCCACAGCCTGACACACACCCTCAGACCGTTTCCCTCACATGCCCTCACCCACCATGGCAGACCGACACCCCCACGTTCCCCTGCCCTTCCCCAAGATGTCGGCCTGTCCCCCTCACCCCAATGGTGCCACGTGTCCGTGTGTCCCCTCAGGGCCCATCGAAGCGCGGCCGTGCCCAGGGAGCCGCAGGGGAGCAGAGCAGAGCCTGGGACACATCCCAAGCTCCCAGGGCTCCCTGCCATGGATCCAAAGGCCCTCAGGCTGGTTCAGAGCAGGAGAATTCACCAGAGACCAAGATATGAAATTCCCACAGGACAAACAGTGCAAGTCAGAGTCACATCCAGAGACAGTAACAGCAATGCCTTTGGAAATAATGCTGATTTTCATGGTGTAAGGTTTTTCAGCACCTCGGGCTCTGGTTTGAAGTGGGAGCTCATTTGACTGATTGCTCTGGGTTTCTGTGGAAGCCGCTTCTCTGGAAAGCTTCAGATGAACAGCAGAATCCCTGCTTTTGTATCTGGCTATAAGTGTTTGTGCTCTATTCCATCCCTGCTGGCCTAAACGTGCACAACTCCTTTCTAAGGATGAATTCACAGTCTGCATTTCCATGCTGCTACTTTAGAACAGCTTTTATCTGCCCACAGCTGTACTCTGAAGGGAGTCTGCAAGAAAAATACCTGGGAAGTGCAGGGATTCAGTTCCCCTATCAGTATTTCAAGTCCCTGCTCAAGTTTTACTAACCCTTTGCTCTGAGCAGACTCTTCCATCTGTACCCTTTATTTTAATGACTGATCAGACTTTCTAACTTAACTTCCAACACCAGAATGTGTTGCTGCTCATCTTTCACCTTCTCACCTTTGGATGTTCATGCATTATTTAACTTCCCACTTTCGTACTAATTTTTATCTGAGTTCTGCAGGTGACTAGACCAGCTTTGTTCATCTCTCACTGAACTGCAGATCAGCAGCTGCTGCACTGCTGTAACAGATCAGTAAAATCATTTTTCATTATTTCTCAGCTTTTGGAAAATACCACATCATGTGAACACCTCAGTGTCAGGACACAAAAACCATAATCTCCACAAACAGAGAATTTAGCTGCAGTCCTGTTGGAGGTCAGGGCTCCCATTTTTTGCATTGATCAGCAGCACAAACCCATGTGCCTGCTACACCCACAGCGCAAGGGCTCTGAGTCCAGCCTGTCCAGGTGGGAGATCCAGCCTGCCCTGGGCAGTGCCTGGCAGGAGAGCAGAAGTGTCCCAGCCCCTGCAGCTGTAACAGCATTTAAAAATCACCCACTGCAACCCACCCTCATCAGGCTTGGGGGAATTCTGCACAGTGCCTGGAACAGGAACTGAGCAGTGGAAACCACACTGGGTACAAACATTCTCTGACAGGACAATGTAACAGGACACACCATTTTGAAAACAGATGTAGGACTGATTTTCACCCCTACATTAAGTCAGAAATCCAAACTCAGACTCTCCCTTTCTCCATCTTTCCTTCACATGCTGCATCTAGCTCAGTCATGGTAACAAGAGCAGAAGTGTGTTTCTAGCAGGCACAACATTTAAACTTACATCCTTCTAGAAATGTTAGAGCTCAGTCACAGCCTGCTGGCACCAATTACCAACTTGCCACGTCTCAGAGAATTCTCACAGGTAAACAGGGTACTGCAAAAATGGCATTGCCTCCTCCAATAATCAGGTGTTTAAATGAAGCAGATCAACACACATTTTACTCTAAAAACATCCTATTATTCTGCATGTAGCCACAATATTATACAGCATTTCTGGGGGTGGAATTAAATCCATAACAAAGCACAAAATCATCTAAGACACTGCTGCACAGTGAGGAGGACGTGCACTTCATTGAGCTTGAAGTAATGATCTCCAGAGGCTTAGGAGCAGTTGTTCAGTGCTGTGACTGTCACACTACCCCAGTGACAATTCCCTGCCTTTATTCCCACTCCAGTGGTACTGAGGGAGTGATTGCAAAGCTTTTGGTATCAATTTGCTGGGATACAATTAGCAAAGAGAGCAAGTGAATTCCCTTCCTTTATCCACACTGCAACAATGAAGAATAAAGAACAGAAACTCATTTAAAGCATGACTTACCTGAATGATTACAGAAAATAAAAATACTCAGCCAAACACCCTGAAACACAGCAGCACAGGGAAACAGGTGGAGATCCAGCAGAATCACACTTATCTGTAGAACTCTGGTACAACCAAGCACAATGAAGTG
The DNA here is from genome assembly GCF_000277835.1 of Geospiza fortis. Lineage (NCBI taxonomy): Eukaryota > Metazoa > Chordata > Aves > Passeriformes > Thraupidae > Geospiza > Geospiza fortis. The sequence continues at coordinate 575,486 of NW_005054556.1, read as the reverse complement.
GATCCCTCTTGAAGGAAAATGTGCAATTTTGGAGGAAAAGCTGCTCTTTGACAATGGCACAGAGAACATAAAACTGCGGTGAATGTTTAGATTTGAGTGCAAACTCTCCCAGCTATCTTTTCCCTTTCCTTATGAGAACCATTTCAGATCCAGCTTTAGATATCTTCATGCCTTTTGAGGGCAATTTCAAGCAAAATAACTGAATTTAATTTTTTTTAAAAGTACTTCACAAGTGAAAGGAAGAAAATGCTGGTCAATGAATACTTGATCTCTCCACATTTCCAGGAAACACTGAATTAAGTCTCAAAAAGCTAATGAAATCTTGCTTGAGGGATGTTGCCCTTTATGAGGGTTACATGAATGCCCCATCTCTTTCTGGTGTTTAGGAAGGTCATTTGAACAGAATTAATTATTTTTTTTTCCAAAATTAAGAGTGCACAAGCACCACATTGCTTGCTTTTGTATTTTCTATAATTCTTGCTAGATGCCAAGGTGTAAACCTCAGACAGAAATGGCAAATTGTTTCTGTGGGCAGAGCCTGGGTCCAGCCTCAGTGTCCAGCCCCCCAGGGGAGCTGAAGCTGTCTCAGATTTAGGAATTTTGTGTGTCAGAAGGGAGCCCCTGAAGGGCTGAAATGTGGGACACAGCTTTAGTGATTCAATGATTTGCTCCTGTTAATGCAGCATGCATGAAAAGATAAAGGTTGGTTCATTCTGGTCTCATTATAAAAAAGGCTTTTTACATGATTTTGATAGTGAAATTGCATTCTGTTCACACAGGAACCTAAAAGCTGTGCTTCTATTTATGGATCTTAGCATAATTACACCATTTCAAATGTCAGGTGCTGGAAATGTGAATTCTCAAATCACACATGCAGGCACACAGTGGAGTTCTCCAAGTGTAGCTCGGGGCAGGCATGGCCCACACTCATTAATGATTTTCTCCCTTAAACAAGAGTTCCACCATAATTCTGTGGTTGACATTTTGTATAAATTAAATGCAGGAAAGCAAGAGCCTTTGTTGACAAGAGCCCAGCTACAGAAATAACTGCTGGTAACTTTCAGGGCTGGAGCTCTGAACGCTCATTTATAGTATCCATGAACCAAAGAATCATTTTATTAAATATTAATATTCATAAGAGTGGGGCTAAACACCAAATTCTTCCTACTGACTAGTGCCTTCATGTAGAAGATGAATTAAATTAGGCTGTCTAAGGGCAGTGATTTTGTTTCAGAAGTCATTTGGAAAGGAATGGTCTCATTATCCCAAAGTTATCTTTGGGCAGTGAATTCAGCAGTGTCACTGCAGGCAACACTGCTCACATTCAATTAGTGCATTGGAGAGCTGATACTTCTTAATGAGCCTCAGACACAGGGAAATTATTAACTCAAGGGTTTGGTTTAATATTAAAATATGCGGATTTCTCCTGCAAAAAGGAGATGGCAAACTCCGTGAACCAGAAAAAAATTACAGACTCCCTGCACTGTGTTCCACAATGAGAAAAAGGCTGATAAGTAATGTTTCATAGAAAAATACAAATTTTTTAAATGAGATATTTCATCATGATTTCAGCAAGTTCCTGGGCAGGACTCAAATGCCCTCAGGCTGATGGAGGAATTGAGCCCAAGTTTCCTATTTCTTAAACAAGCTGGCCTTAAAGATAACAGTGCCATGACACTGCCATCCATGTGAGTTTGTTAAGCAAGAACTTGGCTCATCTCATTTAAAGAATGAGTGTTTTTAACCATGCAGCAAATATTCTGGAACTTTTTTTTTACTTCTTTTGTACATTTACTTCCTTTTCATCCAAAGCATGTTTAAAACATTTTATCAAATTTATCTTTTCTATAAAGTTTTTCTTTAGTTGAAATGTGACTTCTTGCATTTTCATCCTAAATCCTGATCCAGTCCTTGCTCCTCTCCTCTAGTTACTCATTCACCCCTGCTCAGGACAGGGCAACTGTCAGGGTCCAGGAACCAAACTCCAGGTAAACTCAGTGCCCAAATTATCAGGGGATAAACTTCAGAAAAGCTTCATTTAATCATTAGACAAATGAACAAACTTTTAATGCCTCCAAAAAGAAATATTACCTGGGAAAACAATTCCTTGTCCTCTTTTGCTGTATGTGCAGAGATTAAATCTTCCTGTAAAGTAAGTAAATTACCTACACCCAGCTAGGCTGACACATTTAAATACCTCCAAATGTTGTTTTTCTGTCGCCTTCAATTCCTGCAGCTCCACTTTTATTCCTCCTCCCTGCAAAGACCAAACAAGTTGCTGTGCCTGGGCCTCAGTACAGACTCATGCAGCATTTCATCCCTGTGCTGGTACACAAGGAAACACAATCCATAACAGGTTCCATCCCAAGATTAAACACTTGGCCAAGTCTTTAAGCAGCCCAGACCCACAAGTCTGAGCCCAGGAACTGCCTCCAGCTCATGGTCCTGTTCCAGTGCACACCCAAGGAACATGGAGTGGTTTTCCCTCACACCACAACTCCATCTCAGCAAGAATCTAGGCCAGGAGGTGAAGGGCTGAATGTAAAAGGGCTCTTTTTTCAACACAAAAAATATTCCCAAGTAAGGTCCAGCTAGGATGGTTCTCTTTACTCTTCTAAAATTTTCCTGATGCTCATTCCATCTGGAACTTTTACGGTGTGCAATGAGATAAAAACCCCAAATTAAAAACAGTGCTAAAACATAGATATAGATGTATCAGCAATTACTTCTATTTAAATAGCACCTTCCACTGTTTATCATTCTCCCAGGCAGAGCTGATTTTCCAGCACTGTGTACAAATCAACCTTTCTTAATGCCCTTCTTAATCATGCTGGTATCAAAGATTACAAATATGAAACTACTTTCTTTGAGGCATTACATTTTCATTTTGGTTAGTAGGGGAAGAGATGGAGAGCTAAAGCTGAAATCCTACTTAATTCTTGGAAACATCAGCATTTGTATTCATTTCTCTGACATTGTGATGTACCATTTGGAGTTGAAATAAATTATTTTTTCAAATTATTATCTCTGTGCTTGCAGAACAGTGTATTGAAAACATACATTGGTTGTATTTTGTTTCCTAATGTATCCTAACATGTGCCCACCTAATTAAAATAAAGCTTTATGTATCTAACCATGAAGATATTTATAAATTCTCAAAATCTGCCTATACAGGGAAAAGATATTCCACTTTTGTTGAATATTCTTCCATTCCCCTGGTGTGACTTAAATGCTCAAACTCTGGGTGAACCGAATTCTAGGCTTAAGTGTCCCTTTAAAGTCAAATTGACACAGCTAAATTAATTGATATAAATAGATAATATTTTTCCTGTGAGAATTTCTGTCAGACTAATGTTGTGTTCCATTATGGGTAATTAAAGTGGCTCTAAAATATCATGTATATTAAGGGAAAAGTTAATTTACTGTGAATTTTTAACTAAGGGTCGCTCTCAATATTACTTATATAAATATGCTAATGGCCTGAAAACTAATTTCTGTTAAAAAGAAAAAAAATTAGGAAAACATATCTTCATCTTATAGAATTTGAAGTCTAATTAAAAAGCTACAAACCCAAGACAAGAAGCTAAGATCCAAAGATTCCTTGTGGAACCATGAAATTTGACAGCTGGAATGTTTTGATGTGTTGGCTTTTTAACATTGCTTTTTCTTTTTTTTAATATCTCCATTTCAGAGTTTCTAATCTTTCTCAGCATTAACAAGTCTATGTGCTGACTGTGCAGAAGCAGCCTTGGCAGGCTGCACACTGGCATTTAGCCCTAACCTGCCCCAATTGAACCACCATCACTCCCCAAAAGCTGTAACACTCACAGAGGTCTCTCCATTCTGGTCAGTGGCCATGGCCCAGCCCCTGCAGCCCCGGGGGAGGCAGTGCCTGAGCTCTGCCCTGGGAGCAGCTCCCAGCCCCAGGAGAGCCCAGCAGGTTCCAGCAGGCTCAGGAGAAGCTGGGAGCTCTCAGTCCCTGCTGCTGCTGCTCAGTGCCACAGCTCTGACTGGCACAGCGCCCCCACTGCCACTCCTGCCACTGGCATCAGCCCCTGCAGGGATTTGGTGGCACACCCTGCCCGTGGAATGGGAACAATCTCTGGTTTACCCACCTCAGCACCCACCCAGGAGACTTTGGGTATCTGGATGGCTCCTGGCTGCTTCATTAAAATATATTTTATGCTAAAAACCAAATCCTTTTCTTCTACTGCTTGGCCATGTTCTGGGCACTGTGGCATTTATTTGTATTCTGGAGGAACAATTACCGAGCAAGGGTTCAAGGTTAATTAGCAAAGCAAGGTGAGAACAAAGCATGAAGTGAAGATGACTGACTGTCCCATTTTCCTCTCTCACTGTAGAGGGAAGCAGCTGCACCCCCTGCCCTGGCCTGTGGGGCTTTGGTGTTTCTCTGCACACTGCTGGTCCTGCTTCACTTCTGTAGAGGAAAATTAGAACCCAGAACTAAAGCTTCTCAATTGTTTGGAAAATACTGAATTTCATTAAGAGAATTCAGTCATGATTTTAAATATAACCCATAGGAGGCAGTGATTTCATACAGTCACACCCTGAAAACATGGTTGGATTTGTGGAGTGCATGGAAGGATGCAGGATACCAAACTCCTAAATAAGAAAATTAAAATAGCACTTCCCACCAAGGTCAGTGTTGCTGCCAGTGGTAGGCAGGGCAGGAATACCCCAACAGAGGGATAGGAAGAACTGGGTGTCAGCCAGAATTTTTATTTACTGAAATTAACAACTGGTACCATTGTCTTTAACAGTACCAATTCTGAATGAAGCAGATTCAATAATTATTAAGCTAATTCAGTTCAGAAAACTGCAAATTCCAGAGGAGATCTGAACCCTGGAAGAAGTACCTGAAACCTCCCTTACCTCACAGACATTCTCCTTTTTGAGCAATGAGAGGCTCTAGGATGATTTCTAGGAGTTTAACAGCTTCCCAGAGAGAGTCACATGGGTATGACAGATCTGCCATGGCTCCTCTGTTCATCCATCTTAGTGAAAAGGGAGAGAGGTTCCTCAAGTGATGGATGCCAAATTAGGTTGTTCTGCATTTTTCTGAATCTTCTAGCATGGGATTTGATGCCGAGGTTGAGTCATTTTTAAGACCAGATGGAATCACTCAATTTACACTGCCACAAACCTTGACACCTGAACTCTTTTTCCTAACAAGCAAATATTTGTGAGCCAGGGCAATCCCATCTTTCCTCTGAAGTTAATGAAAATAGAATGGTAGAAAAGCACTTAAAGGAGGTTGTGCTCAACTGCTTTCTATTGGCTTGGGAAAGTGTAAAACAGAATTATCCCTCGTGTACAAGCTCAGTAAATAAACTCCACTCCTGGCTGCTGCTCTGGGCTTGTTTAACAGCACAGGGACCATCACAGAAATGGACTGGCTGCCTTCAGTAAGAGGCTTCAGAGTTCTCTTACAAACACACAAATTTTGTCACAGCCTCTTCCAAGAGACAATTCTGTTTCTTCATAATACCTGTGCATGTATTTCTCCAATCCTGACTAAAACCATGTGTTGTATTTGCCAGAGTCCATGTGGTAATTAATACATATTAGGGAGTTTTTGCATAGTTGAAATTAATAAAAGATGTGAAGGCAAATTAATGTCACATCTCACCAAAACAATGAAAAACAAAAGTATAAAGTGAGCAGCAGGAACTCTGCTGTAAATGGGGAATGATAAATCACATTAAAAACAAGTGCAAATTGCTGAGATAACATTTTGAACATTTCCTCAGGGTCTCAGCAGACAAAACCAGAACTGAAAAAATAAATTAATTTTCCTGTCACGTTCACCAGCACCCTTAGGTCTCTTTAACCCTTCCCTAGGTGCTGGTTTCTGATCCCATCCCCTGCAGTGGCAGTGCAGCAGAGAGGCTGATGCCTGTGCTCACCAGTGATAAATGCGAGAGATTTGAGTCGATCTCGCAGGGGACAGGTCAGACAAATGACAGAGTGCTGAATGCACTGAACACTTCTTTCCACATAAAGGAAAAACAGAGAGAAGCCCGTAGTTGTACCCTCAGCAGTACCATTAGCCTTTTCATCTTGATGCCACAAGTGCACTAAGAATTATTCAGGTGAGCAAAGACAGAATAATTAAAAAGATTTTATGTACATGCTGCTTTGCAGAAAAAAAAAATTAAGTTTAATTAATTCCTCAAAAGGAAATAATAATATAAATTCAGATTTTGGTTTAAATAAATTCTTTCTTCTGCAAAAAAACCTGAAAAAGTACTCATTCTATTTGGACCTTCCAAATGTCTTGGTTTTTAGAAGGAGAGAAGCCTAAAAATTAAAACCTCAAATCTTAGAAAATTTCCTGTAATATAATAACATCAAGTAAATGGAAAGTGCTGGATGTACATGGCTCTGTCCAAGCAAAAACTGAACATTTAGGAAATGCTTAAGCATAGGCAAAAGAGCAACATTTGGAGTTCTAATTCTGGCAATTCAGTCAAATACTTCATTTTTTGGCTTGTTTTCATGTTGCTTTATAACAGTGATGGATTTTCAGGACATCTGCAGGATTTATTAAATAATGAAAAGCAACACATACATTTAAATGCTCTTTGAACCAGTGGCTTCATTTCTGAGTTGTTTCTGGTTCCTCAGTGAGATCCTGTGCCTGATGTTCTGACTTCCTCTTTTCCTCTCTGTTGCACACACCTGAATTCATGGATCAGTAGAACATGCTGCACTTGCAATGAGTTGGGAGGAGCTGCCTCTGACACACAGCAGAGCTTATGGAAACCTGATCCTTACAAAAAGCTTTTTCATCTTAAGGAAATGGAGTGCCAAATCTTTTAGGTTATTCAGAGTCAGTTCTAACCCACAGAATAATGAAGAACAAAAAAGCCCAAACCACAATCACACAAAAATCACTCAAACATTCACTTGCATAAAATGAGAAGACTTAAAGTAACTTGGAAGGATCTTGCATAATGGCTGCAGCACCTCAGAGTGTGTAAAAATGGAGAGTTACCTTTCCCAACCAGTTGGCAGCTCTCAGAGCCACATCTTCCCTGCTGTCTGTGTCAGGAACACAGGGAGGGCTGCCAGGAGCAGCTGCTTTGGGCAGCCCAAGGTGAAAGGAGCCAGCAGAGCCCAGCACCACCACACAGACACTGGAGAGGAATAACATCAACAGGCAATTACATTCTTTTCTTTCCTGCTCCTGTCAAAGCTGCCTCATTTCTAACACCTTTATGGAGTTTGACCTCCACAACCCTCTCCTCACTTACAAGACACAAAAGTCACCTTTCTGTGTCACATTGCAGATGTTAACTGCAGCCTTGTTCCATTCACTCCTTGTTTTCTTCCTTAACCCTCACACCAAGAGGAAGCCCAGCACAGAACATGGTGGTGTTGAGAATGAAGTGTCTACACCAAGAAATTCTCCTGCTATTTTCAGGAGACAAATTTTTTGCCAAATGCCTTGGCAACATTTTCTCCCTTGTTTCTCTGTTCTGCCACATCAGTCCATCAAACACAAGTGCTGGAGCTCGCCGCAGCGTGAAGCTGGGGATGCAGGGCCTCACTATTTTCTCCTCAGGTGAAAAGGTTGACAGCCCCTTTCAAAACCTAATTAGCACAGGCATTTATTGCCAGGCAAATTTGCACTGGCACAAGTGAATGTTTTATGGGGCTCTGGCTGCAGGCCACCTCCAGGTTTTCCATCACTGGAGGCATTTCACACACATTATTCCTTAATAAGCTTGTGCTGTTCTTTAGAATGAGTGCTTAGCCAGGATGCTCCACTTGATTTATTCTCCAGCTGCCACTAAAACAGAGGAGAATGAAGTTTATCCTCTCCCTGCTCCTTCATTTCTCCTCCAAAAATGTCATGGGACATGGCTGCCTCACCTGGGAGCACCAGAGCTGCCCAAGGCAGGGCTGTCACCTCCCTGTGTCACCTCCCTGTGCCCTGACCCTGACAGCTCTGAGGGAAGTGTTACTTCCATGGCAGCTCTGTGCTCACTGCCAGCTTTCAGGGGCTGCAGGAATTTCCATCCTCAGTTCCCTCCTCAGCAGGCCTTGCTCCTGGCTGTGCTGCTGCAGATGTTGAGGAGATTCAGCAGAGCCCTGTACCAGAAGCCAAACTTCTCTGGAGCATTTTCCAGCTGGCCCCAAGAGCAAGTGATGGGAGCCCTTCTTTAAAGCTCCTGAGAATGCAGAGAGCCCAACCCAAGCTTAATTAAACTGTTAAGCCTCTGTTCACATCACTGCCTGCAGCTGCAGGATAAGGCTCTTGGGTTGCTTATTTCTTCCCCCTCCATATTTTTCTCTTTATAAACACAGTGCCATGGGGCTGTTCCTTGTTTTATTTAGAGAGGCACTGGTGTGAAGCAAGGGCTCAGTCTGATCAGAAATTGCTCCTAGTTATCCAGAGCTCAGTGACACACACTCCATTGCTTGGCTCCTCCCTGGTTGGTGACTGCCCTGGGATAAGTGAAGGAATGGCTGTGGTTATGTCACAGCTTTGTTGTTGTTTATTTTTGTCTATCTCTTGTCATCATTGTGTAATTGATGATAAAAGAGAACATCAACAACAAAAGCCCCTGAGACCCTGAAAACTCAGGAACAAACACACACACTGTAGTGCCTGGTGTCTGACAAGTAAGAAAAACTTGGTAAGGTGGCTTTTTTTTAGATAATATTTCAAGCAATTAATTCCTCAAATGAATTCCTTGTGAGTTCTCAAAAGAAGTTCTGGGCATGGCAACCTAACAGCAAACTACACCAGCTTCTATTACTCATGTTTAAGGAAGACATTTCCTTCACAGGAAGGATTTGCTCCAGAATTGAGTGCAGGAGCTGTAAATGCAGCTTCTCTTCCTGCTGGAGCCACAGCAGGAGAAGCCATGGGAAGTCACCTGCCCTCAGGCACCCTCACTGAAGCATTGATATAAAGTGTTTATAAACTACACCTGGAATAGCCCAGACCCTGTAAGGAGCTGTGAAATTCAGCTGTACACTAAACTCACTCCATAGCTAAAAACTGCTCATCCAAGCTTAACAGCTCCTTAAAACCTCGAGGAAGATTTTTGTTCTTTCAAGATGAGATAGATTATTTCTGTTTCCTCTTTGATTTGTCACTCTGCTACCAGCAGGCAGCATTCAGACTTGGTACAAGACAACCAGCACTGCCCATGCACTGTTACAAGGCCAATAAACAATGAAGTAATTATGGCAAAGTTCCTCTGCCTCCAGGAATTAATTCCACTCTCCCCTTCAATCTCTGATCTCACAGGTCAGTGTCAGGAAATCCTTTCCAAAGAGTTTCCCAACCATCAGCCTAGCAGAAGTCTGGATGTGTGTCATTTTGTGGCTCCTCAGAGCCAGAACTAAATGCATTTTCCTCCCCAGTCCCTGCAAACACCCCCCCAGAATTTCACAGCGTGCCAAGGTCCCAGTGCCACAGGTCAGTGACAGGAGGCTGAAAGCAGAGCTGCTGCCTCGGGGACCACGTCCCCACCCAGGGCAGGGCCCAGCTCCTGCTCCCCAGGAGGAGCCAACCTGAAGGATCAGAAAGCCTTGAAGGACCCTGCGGCTCCAGCAGCGAGGCTCAGCTGCCAGGACTTCATTCCAAACTCCATCTTTGTTCCATGTGCTCCACAAGGGTTACTGCACTGAAGTTAAACCCTGTCAAATCCTTCTCTCTCACCCTGACATGCAGAATTCAGTGAAATAAGAGAGTTTTGTGTTTCTGCAAACCTGTAGGGACAGTACACACGTGTCATTTCTTTTGTGTGTTATTGAAAAAGTTTAATTCCAGGAAGAATTCAGGTCAGCAACCTTTAAACTTTCTTCTCTGACATGAAAATTCAGTAATACACAGCATGGGGATATTTGGCATGAAAGGAAAATGGCCACAGATTTAATTAAAATGTAAGTTACTGTTAGCAAGAAAGGTCATGCTATGAAAATGTAATTTCAGGAGTATATTAGCAACAACACTCCACTGTTATTTGCATGTGAAATATAGATTTTGTACTTGACATTTAGAAAGGAAATTGGAACTCTCTCTAATGGATGCTGGAACACTTTTGTGTTCTTGTGCTGCTTTTGTTCACATTTTTATATAATTGGCTGGATCTTACATACAACAGGAGTTACATTTTATTCTCTATGCCTGAATGCCCAGCTGATCTGGGAATTAGTTCACAAAAGCTGATCTAAGTTGGAATAGAAAGCAAACTGCAGCATAATCCTTACATGGCTACAGTTTCAGAGGAGCTCAGACCTCCACAAGAACTCCTCATTTTGGGGTTCAACCCCCGGAGCGTTTGGGGTTTTTAACACCCCTCAGGCAGAGTGATTTCCGTGTGACCAAGAGCCCATTTTGTTTACAGGGCACTGAAGTGCCTGAGGAGAGGAGGCAAAGCTTTTCCTTAGAGAGGCTCGTTTGATGATCTGCTAATGACAGGAACGTGTCACACAGATCAGCCTGGTCCGGGAAAGTGGGAGCTGAAGGCAGAAAGCATTGGCTCAGCTGAAAGCATTGGTTTAAAATCTCTCACTATGGGGGGCTGTACCTTGAAAGAAACCCTAAACACAGCCAGGCTCTGCTGCTGACTGCAAAGAGGGGTCTGCTCACTCACAAGAGCTGTTCACTGATTTCTGCACCCCCAGTCCTGTAGAAGCAACATCAGAGTGAACGATTCTGTACAAATGCACCTTCTGCTGTATCCACACCCCCCAGTGCACTGCAGATGTGCCCAGGTGCTGCTGAGAGCACAGAGAGCACTGCAGGCACTTGCTGAGATGCCATTTGGGCCTCCAGAACACACACAGCTGGAGAGGTGCTCCAAAGGCTTTATCAAGGCCAGCACTGAACACCTGGCTGGAAATAACTCACCTTGTTTTGGGGCATCTTCAGCTTCAGCTCTACACACCAGAAATGACTTCATTGCAGGGAGCTAAAACTTTAGGAACAGCAGGATGGCAAACCAAACTACCTGAGGAAGCTAAAACCTTAGGAACAGCAGGATGGCAAACCAAACTATCTGAGGAAGAATCTGCATTATAAGAAAGGTTGATGAGACTAAAAATAATGCTGCACATTAGATTTTGTCCTTTCTACCACCACAAAACAGAGGGACAGGACACTGTAGGAAGCACAGACACCCTCCTGTCCTCAACACCTTGTAATGAATAAAAAGCAGCCTGTGGTTTGAAGAAAGCCCTCCAATTCCCAAGTAACTTGTTGTGGGCTACCATGGACAACCCCCTTCCTAAAGGCATTTAATCTTGGGCAGAAGGGGTGAAAGAAAAGGCTGGGATGTGCTAATACAGCCAGGCTTTAATGTGAGATCAAGCCTGCTTTCAAGGCATCCAGGAAAATTACGTAGCTAAGAAGAAAAGAAGATAAATACAGGGCAAAGGTACCTAGTTCTGGAGATCATGAGGGGGAAAGTTACTTTCAATATACACTTTTATAAAGCAGCAAAGTATGCAAATATCACCACAATAATTATGAAAAGTAAACTAAGTCATTATCAACAGCAAAATCACCCTTAATAAAATATTCTAACACTTAAGAAAAAAGCAATACACACTGAATATTCACTGTGAGGTGAATGCATCAAGAAAAAGCAAATGTTTTGGGGACTAAGTAACGCTGGCTGTACATAACAGGGAATCAGGGGAAAACAGCACAGCCCTACTTCATTTATGATGAAATAGTAAATTAGCAGTGAAACACAAGATTGTGTATGAAGGGGAAGTGAGACCTTTGAATGCTGCCCCAAATGTGCATTGCTGCAGGGCATTGCTGCCAGCCAGCACCAGAGCCTGGCACAGAATGGTACCTGGCCTAAGGCAGAGGGTTGTGGGAGTGCTGCCAGCCCTGACCATGGACAGTGCTCCCTGCTTTGGGATGTACATGCACATGCAGCGTTTTAACCTCACTGAAAGGAAAGAAAAAGGCTCAGCAAAGCCACTGCAGTCTGTTGATGCTGCTTGCTAAAGGGGTCTGTGCTAAAGCCATCTGCCTAAAGCCATCTCTTCCAGACAAAACCAGGAACTTGCACTATTTGCTTCCTTCCTTCCTTTCCCTCAGCAGCAACCTTGCATGTACTTTTTCCCAAAGGGAGGGAAAACTGCTGGCAGCAACTCCCGTGGGACTGAGCTGATCAACTGATCAGCATCGTAAAGGAGAGGGTCACACAGGGAATTTTCTATTGTGGAGCAATTGCCATTGGAAAGTAATCTTGTTTATTAACTGCCTTTCTATCTTCTCTGGAGGCTTCCCTGACACAAGATAATGGAATTTGCTCACTCTTTAGTGTTTAAAACCATAATGATATCCAGAAAAGCAAGCATTTACTGTGTCATTAAACCAAGGTGGGGAGGACTGACTTGAAGAGGTCTTGATGCCTTACAAAGCTTTTTATCATTTCAATTAACATTGCCAAATGTTCTGGCTTATATTGCAGGCATAAATGAAGTTTTACAGCCTTTCTAGGTGTGTTTATGTCCTAATTAATTTTAGCTACCCAGATCAGTTGCAAGAATGAGGCTGCACACAGAAATCTCAGGAATAGCTGATAAAGGGCAGGGCCATGGAAAGCAATTTAGGTGCTTCTACCCAGGGAAAGGTGCTCAAAGGCATCTGCAGTACAGGGCCTGCACAACTTGTTTGCCTGCTAACTTCATCATTCCTAAATGTCAATTTAAGTGTTCTGCTGCTCCATCTCCCTGTGCTCTGACAAAGGAAAAATGCCCCTCACAAAACCATGTTTCTGTTTCCTTATTCCCTGGGACAGCTGAACGGTGCTGAACCAAAGATGCCTCTTCCCAACACCCTGTCCATCCATTTTCCCCATGGAGCAGAACCCTGTGAGCAGGATTTGGGGTGTTGGCTCCTTTGTTCATCACCCTGCCTCTGCAGGGGCAGATTTAGCAGCAGGCTGAGCCCAGCAGAGCCATCCAGAGCAGCTGCAATTCCCTCAGCAGGAGAACGCTGCCTCCCTGGGGCACTCCCACCTCTGCTCCAGGTCCTCTCTCTCCCTCTGCCCTTCTCCATCCCTGGAGATGCAGGGAATCCCTCCTGCCCTGTGCTACCTGTGCATGGGGGTGCCAGGGCACTGCAGGGAGCATGAACTGGCCTGAACAGAGTTATGGCTTTGCATTTGTGCACACTGATTCACTGCCAAGGGCAAGATCCTGGCTTTTCAAACAAGGCAGCTGTGGTGGTCTCCTTTTAATGAGTTCATAAAAGTGAATATCCCACAGCAAAGGCCCTTGGTGATGGGGCACTGCTGGGTGCTAAAAGCTCTGCTCATAGGGACCTCCTAAAATGCAGCACTAATTTATTTTTCCAAATCAAATATTCATGTTTTCTGCAAATTCTTTTTCTACTCAGGATCACTAACTTTTTACACAAAAGAGTTAATTTTTGTTTCTATCGGAGAAAAAAAATATAGATATTGTGCTCCCCCTTTAATGCACAACAGCACAAAAAAAATTTTAAATTAAAAATAAAAGGGCAAAATATAAAATCTAGGTGAAAGCTAAAATTCCAAACTCACTTCCATTAAGACCTTTTCATTCATTAAAAGCTAAACTTGTTTCTTACAATTACAGCTCGAATGACAGAAAGTGATGGTTAAAGCACCCTTGGAAAAATTCTGAACATTTTGAAACTTTTAAAATACCCATTTTAACTGTATTGAGAAGATGATATAAAATTTTCTTCCACATATATATGTGTTAACAGTTTGCCATTCTTAGAATAAACATGTCTTTTAATAATGCCTCACTTATAGTTCTCATGACCAGGTGAAGATTGAATATCTCATCTCAGCAGCTGTTACTGTGGGACACCCCAACAAAAGGCACCCACAGCAATCACGGCAAAGCTCTGCTCTCCCTGTTTGCTGTGCTGTAATTCCATTAACACAGCCGAGAGCCAATATTGCCAGCAGGGCTGAAGCTGCCTGTGCTGTGTGCACAGAGGCCATGGCAGCACCCTGAGCCCCAGCCCTGCCAGCAGCAGGCACACCGTGCCGGCCCAGAATTGCTGCTTTGTGTCCCTGCCTCCCAGCTGGGACATCAGCCCTGGGCCTGGATGTGCAAAGCCCTCAGGCAGCAATGGCACACACTGGGGCTTGCTCTGGCTGAAATCAGGAATGGTCAATTTGAATTAAAGGACAGGAGCTTGGAGGTTCTGTCACCAAAGACCAGATCTTTGATGGATCTGGTTTTCCAGAACAGTTAATTTTGTATTTATTCTGTTTTGTAGGTAATTAAGAGCACATTTACAAAGCAATGCTCCTAAAAACTCCTTCAGTAAGAGATCCAGGTCAGCCCTTATCCAGAGGGGTGTTTTGCTCTACTGAGAGAGGTTTTTTCTCTGCATCTTTCCAATATGTAAAGATGTAGGGAAATAAATATCAGCAATACCAGCAATAAATATCATCACCACTGATTAACCAGACAGAATACCTGAAATGTGAATACAGCATGTGGCTGTACAACAGTATAATACAAGAGTTAGTGCAGGTAATAAAAGAGGGATTCTCTCCTATTTCTTGTGGTAACATGAAAGAACATAAAGATCTGTCAAGAAATAATCAGAATAAGCCAATCTGGATAAGAGAACCAATTGTTTCTCATTTACAAGCTTCTCTAAGTTACTGGTTTTGTAGGGACTTCAGGCACTACATGTTAGAATTAGATTTATCAAGACAAGAAGTCTAAGCGCCTTTCCAGGGAATTCAATCAAGAAATTTCAGTATAAATCCACAGAGAAAATGTTATCTTAATTATTAAAGCCACCTTACATATCAATCTTCTGTTTCTGACAAGTTATTTTTCATCTCCTTCAAGCCTGGAAATGGATAAATGGGCTGAGAAGCAGCTGCAGGCTGGGGAAGGGGCTCCCTCTTACACTGCTGGCAGGATTTATCTGGAGCAAAGGAAAACAAGGTGTTGGCACTGGGCCTGAATTAGGAATGAACTACAGCACAGAAGATGCTGATATTTATTATCTAACCTTTTGGGGAGCTTTCTTTCAAGGACACAAACATCCTGAGCTCTCTGACAGATCCCGTAACAACATCAAAGCCAATGGGGCAGGTTGGTTGTTGCCCCATTGTTTAAGGCATCGATCATCCCACAATGGTTTTTTCTCTTAACCCTTAAAAAATGTTGGGAAAACAGCGAGAACTGAAAGTGATTTCAGACTTTTTTCCCAGGACAACAAGTCCAGGAGAGGAGAGATTTACTGTAATTTATGTATAAAACAAATGTGATTTACAAGTAGCCACAGGCTGACTCTAATGACTTCACAGGAACTATGCAGAAACCTCAATGTGTGTATTTAGCTCTGCCAGAGTAGGCAAGGAAAAAACATATTATTTACCCATATTTTTAAACATTTCAGCTTTAATCAGGGCAAATTAGACCTAAGGAGAGATTTCCTTTTGCTAAATGAACTTAGCATCTGGCAAATGATGGAGGACCTCTGTGGGGAAGGCGAGATATATCCAATACTTTGTGTTTAAAAGCAGGTTTGAAGAAAAGTTCAGACACTCAAAAAAATAAACCTTACTAGAGAAAAAAAAGGCAAGAAAAATAACCTGAAAGAAAATTAAAAGCAATTCAGAAAAATTAGAATGACAACAATGAACTCAGCAGTGATGCAGTTATTGTTTCACACTCCAAATGCCTGTGGGAAATTTTCAGTTGAATGTCTCCTTTTTTATAAACCTTTTTATTCTGAAAACCTACTGACCTCTCCATAGTTCTCTGAATTTTTATTTTGCCTGCTAAGCTACAGGTAATTCATTTCACTTTGCAAATTCAGCCCTGTCTCCCCCTGAACAAAATGAAAGCCTCCATTCCATGTGCACAAGACAATGCTTTTCACAGCTGTAAAACATCTGCAGGAGCTGTGTGATTTAACATTTTAATGCACAGGGAAGGGTGGGTATGTAAATATTCGTTCTGCCTTTCTCCCATATATTCTGCAGTTGCACAATTAAGTGCTATGTATCAAACTCATCTAAAGGGGATGTTTCTTTCTCTGCTTGTACAAGAACCAACAGTTAAGCTACCTGTGGCTTTTTCCAGGCTGGAGCATTTCACTGTACTTTCCCTCAGTGTGTACTTTGGGGTTTTTGGTTGTTTTTTTTAAATGGTAATGTGATGACACTTGATTAAAAACAAACAAAACCGATTAGGCAGAAGCTCCCCTGAAATCCCAAATGCAATTCTCACCAGTTTGCTTTCCTGATAGCAGGACTGGCTCTGGTACCTGCCATCTGCTTTCAGAAAACCTGCCCTCCTGATTTCCCCATGGGTGGCATTTCTACTGGCTGTGCTTTCCCATAAGGAAAAGCTGGGATATTTGAAAGGTTCTACTTGGATTAGAAATTTGCTTTTAAGAGTGGTGAGGTTCCTTGCTGCCTACCCAGTACAGTTTTGGCACAGCCCCTCTGCACAGCAGCACAGACCAACAGGCAGAGTTTAATTCAGGCAGTGCTTATTCCTGCCACTCAAAGCAAGCCAGGCTTTACTGCCATGAACTCAAGGAATCTCCTAAAGCTCAGCATCCCTCTCTGTGCAGTGAGCTCCTCTATTACAGTGTCACAGTGACTGCAGCTGCTGCAGGAACAATTCCCTTATCTCCCCTCTCATTTCAGCAGAGCAGGTAAATGACACAGCATGCCCTGGCCATGGCAAGCAGAGCACTGGAGGATGGTGCTGCTCCCCTTCCCCCTGGGCAGGCTCTTCCCAGCCCTGCCTGTGGGATGGGGCCCTGCCAGCTGCTCAGTGCTGGGGGAAGGTGCCCAGGACCCACACAGAGCCCCCCCTGAAACTGAGGTTCCACATTGCCTTCACCCCACCAGCAGATTGTTTCTAGTGTCCTCTCTTCCCCCTTGTGCAAAGGAAACAGTTCAAGGCACTGCCGAGAGAGGCCACAAATGAATTCATTGCTCTTTCCCAGAGTCCTTTCCTATCCATAGCAGCTGTTAGCCCAGGCCTGGGCAATGCAAGGAAGCACAGCCAGTGCTGTGCCATTGCTGTGCTCCCTAAGGACACTGGCAATGCCATGGGAGACTGGGAAAGAGACAGCAAAACAGCTGAGTGACACTTCTGACATGAGGAGACAAAGAAATGGTTCCTTTACCTGAAAGGCAAAACTTTCCAGGTAAACTCAGGCTCAGAGAGAGAGAAGTGAAGGGCAGGAGCCAGGCTGGAAAATGCCAGCTGTGCCTCTTCTACCAACGTGCACTGAATGTTTTACTCAAGAAGTTACACTGAAATTCCTGTTGGAAGTGAATTCTTCCAATTCCTATTGTGAGAACTCAGCCTACCTGACTAAACAGTGGGTGTGTAACATCTAGGAATGAATATCTAAGCAAAAAGCAAACTACACACCAAAATGAATTTCTGAATCAAATACTGAGGACAGAAATCCCATTAAGTTGAAAGCCATTATGTGTTGGCATTTGTCTTGATGACCTGCCTTCAAAGCCACTGAATCCTATGGCCAGGATTCTCATTCCTTGGGGAAATGTTTGAGTCCTGTACCCATGACCCAGAGCACAAAACCAGATCAGTTTTCCTCTCATTTGCTACAGTTCATACTGTGACAGCTGGAACTGTCACATATACATTCACTGCAGATCTTATTGTCCAAAGACAACTTTTCCCTTATTTCCGTTTCCCCTTCTCCTCATGTGACTGATGAAGCAAAATGACAAATCCAAGCCAAAAGAGCAGTCACAAGTTTAAGGAAGAAAACATCCAGTTCAAATGCCTGTTTGGCAATCACAGACACTTGTCCATTTCTCTTTACAAACATTAAATCAGGAGTTCTTAATCTTGCCACTTCCTACATAGATACTCCTCATTCAGTGACTGCCACTTTTGCTTCTAAGTAAACTGTGGAGATTGATGAAGGCAGGCTCGGAAAAATACATTTCCACCTGCTAATTAATTTCTTTAGTCTAAAATCAAATGTCCCCTTGTTTTTGTATCTGAAATACACCTCTACCATCTTAAAGCTGCTTTAGGAGCTTTTTCCCAGCCACAGCAATCTGGCATCCAATGATCTCTGCAAGTTGCACATTTAATTAGTCTGAGAAACTCATTAAGGTACCTGGAATATTGAGATGCCAGCATTGTTGTAAGCAGCCCAGTGCACACTGTAACACGGCAGATGGCACAGGCTGCTGCACCTGGGCTGCTTTGCCATCTTGCTGACAGACACGAACAGGCAGCAGTAGAACTGTGAGATACATAATCATAAAAAAGGGTCTCAAAATAAAATACCCATCAGATCCTCTGCTTCCTGGATGCCTGGTGGTTCATCAAGAGGCATTTTGTGTTCAGTCACTGGGTTTGAAACAGGACAAGCCCAGGCTGAGGCTCTGCTGTTGGCTCTTCAAAAGCCGCTCAGGATTTTCTGCCCCCTCCAGGAGGAGCTGAGCGCCGGCTCTGGGGCTCAGGGGGAACTTTATTCCCTTCCCCCTGCCCTCAGTGCTCAGGTGCCACATTCACTGCTGCTCCTCACCTGCCCAGACTCAGAGAGCACTCCCAGAGCTCCAGGGATCTGATCAGAAAGGGACAAGCTTTAGGATGCTGCAGCCTGTGCCTGCTTTTACCTCCAGTGCCAACACTGATGAGCTGGGAGCTCCCTCCCCTCCCCAGCAAAGTGCGAGGTGCTTTTAGGGTCTGGAGAGATGGGCATGGCCCGGACAACCCAAAGTTAATCAGCAAATCTACAGGCACAGAGTGTGCCCCAAATCATACCCAGTGGGGAGGAAAATAGTAGTGCAGGTGTTTGTGGGAAATGGAGATTTGTTTGCACACCTGGGTAGGAATGGTGGCCACCAGCACAGCATCAATTCCAGCAGAGGGAGAGGAGAGTGTGAGCATTTGTGTCACAACAAGCTTCTACACAGAATCCCTGCCATTAAACATTTCTCCAATGCCTAAACCCTTTACAGCCAAATTAAAAACATTTCCTCATCAAACCTCCTCAGCATTTCCAAGAGACCCCATTTCCTTCTGATTTGCTGTCAGGTAAAGTAACAGAAAAATAATTCAGGGCTGCTTCAGCTGCCAGGACCAGGTCAGGTCTCACACCCTGGTTTGGTGCAGAACCTGCTGAAGTGCCTTTCCAAAGGGAGAAGAAAATCTGGTCTGGGATTCCTGGGATATATTTCCTATCATCCAGGTTGGTACTGCAGAGATGAAATGGAGCATTACTCTCACAGAGAACTAGTGCAGTAAAATGTTTCTCCCCTGCACCACTACTCTTAGCTAGTGAAATGATGATTTGTAGTTGAACTTTTAAAATCCCTTCGCATAATTCCACATGAAATTGTTCCAGGAGCTTGGATTGCTGCAGGCAACCTTGTCAGAAAGTGAACTGCAAGCTTTAGTGCTGCAGTGCTTGGGGTTATTTTTCACTATTGAAATCAGCTTGGACACCTTCCACTGATCAATGCAGGAAATTAATTTCATGTATTTCCTGGCATAAATGTGTCTCAGCAGCCCTGACTCTTTGTGCCACAGTCCCAGGAGGGCACAGCATGCCAGCCCAGGCATGGTGACAGATCTGCAGGGACTGGCAGGCAATGGAAACGTGTTTGAGGAAGCTGCATTTCCACAAAACTCTGAGTGTACATCTATGAGTGTGTGCAGATATATTTGTTATTTATTTCTCTGTGCTGGCATCACCTCTTGTGGTGTTAATGCCGCAAGTTCCACTTCCCCAGCTGCACCTTTCACCTCAGGGCAGAGGTTGGGCTCACCAGACCCAGCGCTTCTGTTATCAAGTGTTCCTTCCCTGCCCTCTGAGCCAGACACTGTCCTGCAGGGAGCAATGCCCTCACACAGGACACTGATGGCACTTGAGAGATAAATAATGGTGTGGTTTTCTTCCCTGAGAAGAAATTGAACAGCTCACAGCAAAACACAACAGTTTGTAAGCTTAAAAAACCAAAATGCTTTAAAAATATCACATTCCTGCAGTTTTTAACCTCCTGTTACTGCAGTACCTGTTTATTGAGAGCTCACAGAGCTGGCTCACCCAGTTAATTTGATGCCACACAGGCAATGCTAACCCTGTGTGACAGTCTGTTAGCCAAGCACAAGTATCCACACCCCATGGGAAGATGTTTGAAACACGGAGAATTAAGTAGATTTTTTAATACCAACATACACAATTAGTACAGAATGTATTTGAGACAGTGGTCCCAAGCAGATCTTTAATAATACAATGAAAAAATGAAGTGAGTTGGAGGCTTAGAGTAAATCCCTTAACTAAGCCAAAGAAGCCAACTGGCCATGTGCCTGAAACATGTCCTCTCTCCCATCCCATTCCTGAGGCTGCCCCACAGCCCCTCCCAGGACAAGTCTCACCACCCTTGGCTGGACAAGCTTTCCTCCTGAACTCCTCCCAGCATAAAGCATTATTTATTTTGATCAGATGTACAGAGGGAAAGGGGGCAGCTGCCAAGAAACTGAGTGCAAGCAGGAAAACCTGAGCTCTCCCCAGACACAGGTTCCTATTAATCTTTCTGCCCAGGGGGAAAGGAGAGAGCCTGAAAGGCTGCACAAGAGCAAAGTGTCTGAAGAAAAGGAACAGCCTGTTCCTCTGCAGAACCAAAATAAAGGAATTCACAATTATCAATGCTCTTGTAAGCACAGTTTCAATACACATGCTCCAGTCAGATTAGGCTGTTTCTTAGCACAAATTGGTGCTGCTTCACTTGGTGCAACCAAACACAGATGAGATTTGTTCCCTGTGAGGGTGGGTTTGTCAGTTGCAATGCAAACACAGATCTCCTCAGAAAGCAATCTCCTTCTCATGGGACACGGTGAAAAACACAGACTAGAAGGAAAAGTGGGCTTGGGAAAGGTTCTTCCACAACAAACCTGCATCTGAAGCAACTGCCTGGATCAGAGTTCTCAGCTGTAGATACACAGGTTGGAGAAAAATCAGTGCTGAACAAAGAGACTTGAGGGGAGGCATAGAAAAACCTGCCCTGCAGGAAGGAAGAGCTTACAGGGTTTCAGTTTTGATAAACACCAAAAGAAAAGAAAGCCAGGGAAGACCAGGTGATTCACCCTAGCCCTAGCTGTACATCCCCCATCCATAGGACATGCAGCCATCTCCCTTTTCACAGACACATTCCGTCCTGCAGCAGGACTAGTCTGTAAGGCTTCATTTAAAAGCCGCATATCAGAGGAATTTCAAGGAGGAGAATTTCCAATCAAAATGACTTTATTTTGGGGTACCATTTGCTCTATAAAGGGTAAATTTTTAAAAATAATAAATTCTAAGTGGGTACCATACTAATGTGGGTATACAAAATAATAATAAATTCTAAGTGGGTAAAATACTAATTCTCCTGTGAGAGCTGCTGTAATTCCCAGCTGTCCTTCCAAGAGAGCTGATTGCAGAGATGATGTTGGACACAGGCCTGAGGTGAGGGCAAACCCCAGCAGGATTCCATTAGCTCCCTCCTCTGCCATGTGACTTCCATGGACATATTTCCATTTAAAGCTGCATTTTTACTCCAGGCTGGTGCAGTGGACAATCAGTCCCCAGGCACTTGGAAAGGATCTCAATTTGACAGCAGGACCTAAGTGGATATCAGCTTTCAGAATGGGAATGCTCTCTGGAGAGCCAATTCCACTCTCAGCACTTTAGCAGCAGACTCAGGAAAAGAAGATTATATTAAAACTGAGCCTAGCAGGAAGCTTCCAGCACTGTATTTTGGATTTCTTTCCTGGTCCTCCCAATCTCTTGCCACCTGTATGGGTGACATGACTGTGCTGATTACTGCAGTCTGTTGGTGGCAGTCAGGATTGTTACCAGTTGTGCCCCTGAAGAACAGAAAACTCCAGCAAACATCATTTCCTTTTCCAGGGAAACTAAGGTTTTGCAGGCATACTGTCTTTTTCAGCCCCTGCTTTTACAACTACCAGAGCCTGAAGTAGAACTTTTCATACATTGCACCTTCAAGGTTACCACCAGCAGTGCTCCAGGCACCATCAATGTTCATCGCTTGGTACTTTGATTTTCTGATTAGGGAAGCATTGACAGGGCAATCAGGCAGCTAAAGACCAGGGAAGTCATTAATCAGGGACCCCAGGTATTGTCACAACTGGCTTCTGTCTTACACCATTACATCCATGCCCTGCTCCTTTCCCAGTCTCCTGCCTCTGGAAAAGGCTTTTCCCACCACTGCTGGAACCACACACCCCATGCAGCTGAACAGGGCTTCTCTCTTTTGAAGCAACACATCTGAGCCACAGTAAATTACACACTTCATTTACCATTTATTTACTTGTTAGTGACTCAGTCCAAGCCTCTCACATTTTAATTTCCATCAGTGATGCAGTGTCTGGCTGTTCTTTACTTTCAGAGTTTTTCTGCTGAGTCACAGAGCTCAGTGCTGAGCTCCTGATCCAGTTTCCTGTGTCATTCACCCCGTCCTGACCCAGCCCCAGATCTGGATTCTCACAGAATGATGTGATTCCTGCCAGGAGGCAAGGCGGGGAGAAGGCTGCAAACAGCACCACTCTAAAATGCTCAGAGCACAAACTCATTTCCTGAGTGAATTCCAGTCATCCAAGTCAGGCAGACGCAGAGTTTGTCTGTTTGAAACGTGCTGTGCTGTGACTGACTGAGGGCACCAGGAACTCCTTTTCAGTTTGCTCACATTGAAGGACTTGGTTGTTACATCAACCTTTTCTCTGTTTCTGCTTTATTCTTAGATGCAGAACATTAATAGCTCATTAACAAGCTGTAAACATCCACTGTGACAAAATCTGAGTAATTTATAGATGGATAGAGCATCAAGTGGGCTGTAGCCAGATTTTGGGGAGGTGTGGGAAGGTGGGTGAGAGCTTTTCCCAACCTGCAAAGAACAGATGAGTCTGTGCTGGATGTGAAGTCCAACTGCAAACCTTAGTGAGGTTTATTATTAGCAAAAGGACTGGATTTAGTTTTGACAAATCATGGTGGGGAGAAAAAGCAAGAGAACTAAAGGGATACAGCCTGAGATTCAGACACTGTATTTTATTAAAGATCATAAATGTCTGCATGTGAAACTCAGAATTCTTCCAGGACAAGCACTCCAATCCTTCATGGCCAGCCAGAGACCCACGTGTTAGAGCCCAAAACCAGGACAGCTTCTCCTGGCTTCCTCAGCCAGATTTCCACCCCAAAAATGCCTAAAAAGCCTGGGTCTGTCTCTGATGCACCAGAGAAACACATTCCAACTGCCAGAAAGGCTTCACACTTGCCTGACAGGGAAGAGAACAGAGTGGGGAGTAGAACAGCACTGGTTAGAGACAAAACAGAGCCCACCCTGCAATTACAGCCCATTTGCGAGAGGCTGTTGAGGCAATGGCAGACATGAGCCAAGGGGGAATATTACTCCTATTTCATTATTACTTCCGAAAAGCAGCTTAAAACTCTCCCCTGTATCATTTCTTAGTTGTGCAGTGTCACCCTTTCCCTTTAAAATAAGAAGTTAAAAACCAAAGACAAAAAGCCTGCTTGTTAAGGCTTACTTGCCGTTGCTGAGGATGCCTCCAGAAGTCAAATAAGACCTCAGTAAATGCAGCAACAACATCAAAACTCTGCTACTGCTCACATCCTTCACTGGCTCCTGGGAGAAAAGAGCTGCCTGAACATCTTCAGCTTCTCACCTTGATGTGCTGGGAGAGACTGGAAGGGAACAATCCCTGCTGGCTGTGTACAAATGCTCACAAGTTCAGCAGGGCTCAAAGTCTGCAATTCCCTGCCCTGGTGACCTTCTCTGAGCCTCTCTGAACACTCTAAATAGAAAGGAAATTGTAAAATGCACAGCCTCAGATTTGGAGAGTGCCCTGTTAGTTGGCACCATGTGCCTGATTTGACTGGGCTAACAACTGATGAGCCAGGTCCTGCTTCCCAGAGAGCAGCTCATCCCCATGCAAACACTCCAGCCCCAATGAAATCCCCCCCAAAAAGAAAGGGAAACTTTTTCTTCTCATGTCAGGGAGCCCTTGCTGTGGAAAAGGACACAGAAACAAGAGATGGCATCAGAGAGCAGCCAGCCTGGTGATTTCAGTAACGCTTGGAGATATGGGAGAGGGATCTCAGCTGCTTCTTTCTCCTGAACCACAGTAGGGCATCCTGGCAAGGACCTGAACCAGCAGCACCCTTCTCTCCCTTTCACTTATTTTACACAGTGTTGGTAGAAGCTTAAAAATATATAATTCCATCATCACTGCAACTTCTGCCTGCTTTTGCAAACCACTACTGCAGCATCTTTCTCTGAAGCTACAGATTTACAAACCCTGTTGATTTCCTTTTTAATTTATGGTGTAAAATTCCCTTTCCTGCTACAATCCACAGTTCTTAGGAGAAGTGGGGACAGATGTATGCAAAGACCATTTTGTGTTGTTTTTGCTAGCAAACTCTTTTACAACTGCCTGTTCTGGTTCAACCAACAACTCTCTATTGGTCTGGATTTTTTATTTTTATTTTAAAGGATGCTTATTCTTACGTAAAAATCAATTATTTATGTATGAACCCTTAGAAGAACAGCACTAGGTCAATTCACATTACTTAGCTCCAGCATGTGCACTTTGAACACTTCAGTATTCACTGGCCATTAAAAACTCTCAGTATTTCTGCCACTTCACACTGGCACAGCAGCCAAGGCGCTTTAACACTCTGTTTTGTCTGGTAATCCTGTGGCTTCAGAATCGGAGTGAGAATTACATCCCCAGTAAAATGTGTAAAAAGACAAATTGATACTTTAGTTTTATTGAGGCCTGTTTCCCACAGAGCTGAATATTCCATTTTTCCACGGGGATAACGTTTCACAGCTATCCAAAAAAACATTTGTTGTCAGCACTGTGGTGTAGGAGCTGTCACAACATCCCTGCCTGTTCCCCTGCTCACACCTCAGCCTTTTCCTGTACTTCCCAGTCACAACATGATTTGCAGAGTTCAGGATGCTCCAGGGCACACACCAATTTTTACATGTCCCACGTTTTCCTGACTTTTTCCTGCTGTGGCTGTTCCCTCAGCATTCTCAGGGACAGGGAGAATCTGTTCTGACTGAGCTGCATCCCACACACACACACTGAAGTCCTGTTAACAGCAAGCAGGGAACCAACACAAACACTAAGTGAATTTCAACTAGAAACCCTGCATAAATGGTATTTAGTCCCAAAAGGTTATTTCTCCCCCCTGCAATAAAGCTGACAGGGTAGATGACTGATTTTTCCTTATTCACTCCTCAGCAGCTGGGAACTCCTTGTTTCTTTCTGCACACATCTCAACACTGCAGGACACCTCCACCTGTATTTGGGGGACTTGTGCACAGCTGCCAGGCTGCTTTCCAGCCTTTTCAGCAGGCACAAGAGTTCAGTCCTTTCCTGCCCAACAGCATTTGCCACATTTAAACTGCACATAGTGGGAGGTGGAGGGGAAAAAACAACCACCAAAAACTACAGGAGGGCAGCAAAGTTGACAACTGTGGATCAGACTCCTGTGGCCAACAGGAGCAGCCTGTTCCTGGCACTGAGCAGTGCAGCTGGGCAGGAGGGGCACAGGGGGGGCACAGCCAGCTGCTGGGGGCTGGAGGGCAGCAGGGCACATCCCACAGCAGCTGCCTTCAGCTCCTGCCCCTCAGACACTGCCCTAGGCTCTCCCCCCTGCTCTGGGTGGGGATCAGCCCCCACCGTTCAGGTGGGGAAGGTGCTAGGAGCTCCTGGCTTTGCTCCTGCTGCCCCTGCTGCTGTCGGGATCAGCTCCTGGAGCCAGCTCAGGGCACCCCAGCATCAGGCAGCAGAGAGGCAGATGGTGTTTGGTGCAGGAGTTATGGCAGGAGGACAGCTAAAGCCATTTCCCTAAACAGCCAGCAAAACCATTTCATCAGAGGGAAAGGATTTCAGAGATTTAGCAGAACTCAAGAGCAAGTCCATAGGACAGATAAGGAAGCTGCTGGGAGACATGAAATAAATTTAGATCATTCCCTTTCACCTACCACGGGGAAGGAAACTATAAAAAGAAAACACTGCACAGCTATAAAAGGCATTGTTAGGTTATATAATGGGTGACCATCAGCCATTTTCACATCTTACCCTCCACAAAGCACACAATCTTTTTTCACAATTGCTGGCCCTTGATAACCCCACACTTGTGTATCCATTCCAATGTCTGCAGACCCCATCTCCCTCCTGCTGCACTCAGAGCCATTTGCTCACTCAGATCCAGAGAGCTCAAACACCTTAAACACCTTCACCTCCCAGGTGGTCTGCTCAGCATAAATTACTGAAAATACACTATCTACTTCTAGTCTGCACTCTTCAGTGCACAGGGTCATAATTTCATATCAGAGCCACGGATAGAAAGATTCCCCTCCCCAATACTCTTGTCAACATCTCAGCTCCAGAAAGGCCTCATCTGCTTTAGAAGGATTTAAACAAGACAAAACCCAAAGACCCCTTTGGAGCTGATGACTCCCACAGAGGATTGGTAAACGCCATAAAGATTGAGAATAATGATGCTGCTCAGGTGGGTTGGAACCACACAAAGAGAAGAACAAGACCAAGTGCCAAGGGAAACATGGGCTGTGTGCCACAGCAATGGCCTGGCAGCAGGATAAAGAGAAACTGCATTAAAGAGTTTCACAGAGGAAAATGTGAAAGTTTTGTCACTTGACAATGGCCTGAAGACTGCACACCCAGCTGGAAGAACACCAGAGGCACAGATGGACACAGAGCACAGGACTTGATGGAGACCTGTCCATGCGGGTCCTCAGGCAACACAAAACCAGCACAGCAGAGAAATGGGAATTGCCCAGCCTGGACTTTCTTTTTTTGGTCAAGTGTGAGGTGCTCCTTAGCAGAACAACAGGAGGAGAGGAGAGTAAAACTCAGCTCTGCAATGACAGAGCTCCTGCAGCTTTAGATAAAATTAAACATCAATATAGAAATCATCCTTATAAACTTGTAAATGAAATCTCAAATTTGGGATTAAGACATACTAAGCTCTTCCCCAATTTTCTGCTAAAGGAGATCTTTTCAAGTTCAGGCATGTCAAAATGGAGCTATCTGCCTCCATCACAAACTAATTTGAGCCAGCACTTTCAGCCCTGTCTAGCACAGAGATTAGATAGGCCAGGCAATTTTTTACAGCAGGTCCCAAGCTGGAGAGGTCCAATTGCTCCTGGGGAGATTTATGGAAAGCCATTTCTGATTGGTATTACTGACTGACACTGATTAGTACTCCTGCAAAGATAACTCTTACTTACACCACATGGTCACAGAATATCAATTACAGGCAGGGAATGGCTGGGTTTACACATTTTCTCTCTCATTTCTAGATGAAGGAGCGAAGCCATCATTCACCACCTGCATCCTGAAAAGCTGAAAGGAACGTTTTGTGGAACTTCATTGCTTCCACCAAATAGCTGCATTTCCCTTTTCTCTTTTGTCAGTCTTGCACATCTTCACAGGCACATGAGGCTGTCAGAGGAGTTAAATGCCCCAGGCTGTAACTTCCATCCTAATTATAACAATTATTATAACTATTGTAACTCAGGCAGGCTGCACATCTGTCAAACAGGGAATTGAACATCCTGGGGCAAGAAACAATCCTGGCTGGAGGCACTGAGTGGCTCAGCTGGGCAGCCCCAGCATTTCCTCACTCTGCAATAGTGCCCCCAGAGCTTTAGTGCCATTTCTGCACTGCCCCTCTGCTGTGGGTCCCTGAGCACAACTCGGGTGCTCCAGGTGACCCCTGCAGGGCTGGGAGGTGCCACAAGAGCAGCTCATAGGGCAGCTAAACATCAACCAGGGAGCTCTGGATCCCAGTCAAGTTAAAGAAACTACTTCAAATCAAAATGGTCCTGAGCAGCCCCCAGGAGCATACCTAGTTATCTACAGGCTTAATTAACAAAAACCCCGAAGTGTTTAAGTGCATTAAGCAGGTCTGAGATGCCAGCAACAACTTTTCTGAGAAGCTCTGAATTTTTAATATCTGTATCCCTTATATCCTTTGTGGAGACAAAGCATGTTCTTTAAAACAAACTGAATGAACATTTGCAAATAAATCATTTACTTGTTGTTTTGGGCAGGAAAACAAGCAAACTACAAGTGGTTCAGTAACAAGTCATTCACATTCTGCTTCCAAAAGGCAGAGCAGCACCTCTGTATGTAAAGAGGAAATGCAACTCTGCTCTTCCTCGGAACAGAACAAAACCTCACTGCCTCATCCTTGAACTTCTCACAATGTGGATCTAAACCTTTCTTCTAGGCACTTGACTTGCCAAAATGCTCTTCCAAGCGCTAACAAAATGAATACAATCTATTTACATGAGGGGAGGTAAAATGTGACTTTGCAAGATAAAATTAATTGCTAATTCTTTATTTATTCATCCTCTCAGAGCAAACCATAAGCCTGTAGCTTACACACTGTGCTTCACCTTGCACATCCATGTGAGTTTAAAAAGTGCAATGCTGGCAAAAAACTCTAATCAGGCCTTGTTCTGCATTGATTTTCTGTTCTGCAAGGTCAGATGCCATGTTCTGTGAGCACAATTCCAATGCTGTCGTGCAGACACAAACTGCTCTTGGCCTCCAAGAGAGCTGCAGCGCAAGAGCACCACGAGCACAGCTGGGACTCCTTGCTGCCTTCCACACAGGAGGTGGTTATTCCAAAGAGAAGATTTTTCCTCAAACACATCCGCATTATCCACAGCCACACATTTGCCCATTTCTAGTAACTTGCTCTGAATCACACAATTTGCTTTTCCAACTCCAAGTGCCTTCAGGAGCACTTTGCACTTCCTTAGCAGGAGTTGTTTATTCCTCTCTCTTCACTTTAGAGCCAGAACCCACCCCCACATCACTGCACCTTACACACAACAGGAGCAGACAGATGGCCAGGTTGCACTGCAAGAAAAACTGCAGGTGGAAGCCCCTAAAAAGAACAAGACAGTGGCAATGACCATGTGTTTTTCCGCATTTAAAGCCATGCATGCTGAGATAGGTGCCAGTACCTAATACACTGACATCAGCTTCAGCTCTGGAAAACATCAGCACTGTCTCCAGTGCCAGACCAGCAATGCACATTCCTGCCCCTGAGCTGAGGAATTCAAACATTTCCTTTTTGTGTGCTCATCATTTTCTGCCATGAACATTTTGTTAGGATCTTTGCACTGCTGGGCATTGAATATGGGCCCTTTGGAAGGGGTTCACAGTCTGTGCTTCACTGAACTCATCTAAGAGAGAGGAAGCCCTGGACTCCTCGGGCAGGTTTGGTTTTGATTAAACCTTTGCTGCTCACCCTTGCACCCTTCAGCATTACCTAGATCACCTTTACTGCAGAGTCCTTGCTGGGATTCAGCTGTTCTCACATGTACAACCTGAAAAATGCCACATTCCCAGCAAAAGCCTCCCTCATGCCGACAGCAGAGCAGCAGCCTCTAATGGACTCCCCAGCTGCTCCTGTCACTGAATTCATGTCTGTCCCCAGTGCAGGAGTGCCTGAGCCCCAGTGAGTGGGAGCCACACTCAGGTGCTGTGGGATGGCAGCGAGTGCCAGAACCTTCCAGAGGAGCTCCCAGGCACCCCCACCCTGCTCCTGGGGCCAGAGGCTGATCCAGCAGCACCCCAAATCCTGTCTGCCAGCTCCTGTGCTGGAAAAGGCTTTCTCATCCCCAGGAGTGCCAATTATTGGGAAGGAAGGGAAGTTTTAGGAGCAAGCTTGCTTTATAAAAGATGTGGGTTTTAAGCTATATTGAAATACTGCAGCCTGAGCCAGAATTTCCAAATCCTCTTTTTCATAATTATCTCCATCATTTGTCACTGTAATGCATGGTGTGCTCACAGACACAGAGTAAAACTCCACAGATTGCCTGTGGCTGATCTGAACATTAGATCTATTCACCCCCACACCACAGAATTCCTGAGAGCATTCCCTTACAAAATCCCACCATAGATCATGACCAGAATGCCACTGGAATCTCAAGAGACCAAAATAATTTGGTGTGCCTGTGAAAAGAGAAGAGCCCTTGTGTTAAGGCCTCACCCCTGGACTCCTAAAAGGTTCTAAGGGCCCAGTAATTTATTTTTAAATTAATTTCCAGAGTGTAGAAAGAACTGTTTCCCTCTTTCTCCCAGGTCATGGGAGAAAGCCAAGGTTACCACCAACAGATTCCAGCACTGACTGCTGAAACAAGAACTCATTCCTCCTGTATCCCCTTTCCTCAGGGATGGAAAACACCAACACACGTCCATCAGGGAGGTTCAAAAACTGAATCATGCCTGCAAATGCCTTTCAATGTGCAAACAATGTCTGCATCTGCTTAATACTTTCCACCAACAAATATCACCATTTCTGAAGTAAAATGTGACAGATAATCACAAGTCAATTTTGTGACTTGCCTGGCTGTGACACCCAGGTACTGAGCACACCTGTTTTCTCCTCTGTTAGAAAAGTGATACTTTGATCTGATGAAATTCAGCCCACAGGAATAAAAACCTAACCTGTAATCAATTTAGATCACTTCTTCATTACTATTCCCAGTTGATTACATACTTGGGATGAGTCAGTGAAGCTCTTTGCAAACAACTTCCAGACTGCAAGCATATGGGATGTCTTGGAGGAAATGGTGCCAGCTCCAGCCATATGCTGTGCTGCAGCAGCAAACTCATCCTGTGCTCGGAGAATCCGTCCTGGAGGACTGGGAGATGATGGGGTTTGATCCCAGCAGCAGAGCTGGCAGCACTTCTGGCTCTGCCTTTGTGAGTGGTGGCTCAGCAAAGCCAGAACAGCTCCATCCCTCAAGGCCCTGCCTCTGCAGGGCTCCTGAGCATGACAGGCCCTCTGTGCTTTTCATGAGGCTCTCCCCAGACTGAAGAGGTTTTAGAACACAAAACACTCATTTCCTCTTAGCCTTTCCTTCACTATTTCATCTTCTAACAGCCTGCAGATGTCTGCATGCCCCAGCCAGCACAGGAAAGCGCTGATCACTCTGCTCTGGTTCTAGCACTTCGGATTCAGCAGAGCTGCATTCCCACCCCACACACCTTCATCTCCAGAACTGATGTCACCCTTGTCACACAGCCCTGACTGATCATGGTTCCATCTCCATAGAGCTCTGCCAAGTGGGGCAGGGAAACCTCCGTGTCCTGGCTGGATCAAGTGCATCCCCAGTGCCATGAAGGGCTGTACCCAGGGCTGTGAAAGACCTGCAGCTGAGCAGCAAACAGATCTCCTGGCTCCCACTGCAGCCTGAGCTTCTGTTAGAATCAGATTTTGCCTTCCAGCCAGGCTCAGCTCCATTTCCCTCTCCAGGAACAGGTCATTTATTTAAAGGATAACCACGCTCTCAGGCTCTCATCACTTCCACAGAGCAAAGGCACAGGCTCCTGAAATCTGCTGATGTTCCCAGTTCTCGCCAAGTCATCAACACCCTCATTTCCCCCAGGCCTTGGATGCTCTTTGCCTCTTCTGGATGCTCTTTTATCCTCTTCTGGGCAGTCCTTTGCTCCCTCACACCTCCTAGCACTATCATGCTCTGACCTAGACCTGGTCCTTTCCAGCCCCTTTCCATGGTGACAGTGACAAAAGGCCTTTGAAGTCTGCACACAAACACTTGGGAGGCCAGAAATGAGATTTTCAGAGCCCCAGATTAGCAATAAGAGAGCCAGGTGTGAGTTTCTACTTATATTTACTTCTGGATGACTTTTCCTTTAAAATCTGAGTGAGTGATGCCTCCAGGTAACAATGAAGGAATTTTTTTCTCTTGACATGCACAGCCACTCAAAATAAAAACTGAACTGTAAATGCCTTCCTAGCAGGAACATCAGGCATGAAATAATAATTCCTCTTGATTGCTCATTAAATTTGCAGGCTAGGAACCTGCATCTCAAAGCTCCGTTGTATCTAATTCTCAAAACCCCATGGATCTTAGACAACTGCCTTCCAGACACTGCAGGCAATCCTTCACTTCATCTCATTGATGTTTCAGTTATGCTGCAACAGCCAAACAAAATTTGAAAACATCCTAAAGAAAATGCTCCACACTACCTGTAAATAAACCATCCCAGCCCACAGACTGCTGTTCACAGGGTTGTCTGTGAGCAGCACTAATTACTATCAGATAATTCATTAATTTATTATTCCTTTAGCAACTGTACTGATATGGACCTGAAGACTGAGTGCACCCATAAGCAGAAGATCTATTTTATGCTGGCTTGCTGACCTGAAGTATTTTAGGAAGGATAAAAGTAGTAAGTCCTTGCCTTTCAAAGCAGTAGAGCAAAAAAGAACAAGCACACAGTGGAAACTAAAAAGAGAATGTCTCTAAAATATGGGATTCTTGGTTTAAATTGCACTATATTTCTTATTTTATTTTTTACTATCCACAGGCAAAAGTTTCCCTTAGGAGCTGGTCAGACAAACCTTGTTTGCCCCAAGCAGATTGATGAAATCAGTGGGGATGTTGTGGAAGGTGGAATTGCTTGTGCAAATACCACCTGTCCGACTATGCTTATTGAAGTACTTCAGCAAAGTTTTAGCTGCTGTCTTTCTTCCCACCACAGTAATGCAGCACCCTGGCAGGGCCTTTATTGGTGTGTGTTTACTCACAGCCCTTTGGACGCTTGCCAGGACTTGGAGCTGCTCTAAGTGAAGCAGATGTTGCTTTTCCCCATTGCTTTCATTAGCACAAATGTAAATGAAAACAGTATAACAGTTTCTCTTTAAAAGTACAAAACCAGTTATGGGGGGGCAAAGCTACTTACTACTTTCCATCTTAAGGAAGGGCAAAAACCAGGCCTAGAGACACAAATTCATCAATTGCTCCTGTGGGGAGTAGAGCTCTCTGATGCAGCTCTGTTTACAGCAATATATTCCCATACTAAATACTAAAATATTCAAATCCACAACGTTTAAATGCATGCCTACTGCATTTTTCAATGTCATAGTTAAGATGGAGTCTTTACTTTCTAAAATTACCTTAAGCTCTTCTACAAACCAGAAATTTTATAAGCTAATACCATTATCACCACCATTACAAAAGTACTTAAATTTCAGAGTACGAAAAGCTACCAATTGTAACAAATTGCATATTTCTTTTAATGAACACATTTCATTTAGTGAGCAGAATATTTTCAGTAGAATATGCCCACCTGGTTCAAATAAGCCATTAAGTTCAACTACATGGGATTTCCTGCCTCAAGTACTTCATAATGAGCAGCAGTAATAAAAATGGAGATCAAGTGAATCAAGGGAACTGACTTCCCTGCTATGTTGTGTTTGCTTGCATCACATCCTAAGATTTTAAAGTGTGTTCAAAGGAATGACCAATTCTAGGACAGAAAGGCCAGGGCTGATGACCATGAAGGGAAGAGCCAAGCCCTGGCTCTGAACTGCTCCATTGCTCCCAGCCTTTGGGGGTTCCCTGAGCACTGCACTCACAGGGATGGAGCAGTCAGGAGTTCCATGATCCCAGTAATTAACAGGAGTTAATGAAGTGTAACAAACCCCATTTTGTGACATCAGTTATGTCTCTGGATACAACAATGGGGAGGTTAAAACAACAGACGGACACACATGGCCAGGTATGAGTTCAAGCCACTACCAGTGATCTCATACACAGCATAATTCAATTTGGAAGATATTAATGGTTAAACTAATTCACTATAATTGCAGTCTGGAAATCATTTGCACTTCTAACATTAAGTCACATCTGTTTTTTTCAACAACAACCATTAATCATCCAGACAATGCAAGAAGAGACCCTGTTCCATTAAGAGTCATACAAACACAGATGAACTATAAAGATTAATTCAGGAATCATGATGTAGGAACAAGATAAATCTTATTTTCCCTATTTGTCACATAATGGGTGACAAAGGACAGAGAAAAACAGAGACATGACATCAGAACATTACTTGCTCAGCCAGACAAGGTCACTCCCAAGCAATCCCAACCCCACTGCCAGTGCTCCACAAGACCAAAGCCCACAGAGAATTCTGGCCACATGTGAGGGAACCAGGCTCCTCTGCAAAGCACCAGAAGCTGAATTTTGGGAAGCAGGAGCCAAAGAACTTTGGAACTACCTCCTAACCGTTCTGCTCATTACTGAGATGTCCTGAGGAAAAGCAGAGAAACCATTTGCTTGCATGCCAGAGAGTGCCTCTGCACACTGTTCCAATACATCAATGCACCCTGTCCTTCTCCCAGGGTGCTCTGAAACCCAAGGGCAGAGTCTGCACCTCCTCACAGCCCTCCCCTTGCCCATCTGAGAGGGTGAGAGACAAGGAACAGGTGCCACCAACTCATTGCATGTGCCCTGTAAGGCTCATCTCTGACCCAGCACTGGATGTTTCCAACATCACAGTATTGGAACCTTTGATTTCCACTGCTAATGACAAACTCAGAATCAGTTATTGAACCACCTGACCACCAAAACATCCATTTATGCTCCCATACTTGAGCCAAGCCCTGACCAATTGCAAATCCTCAGCTATTAAGGACCAAGGTGGGATGACAGATAGACACCTTAAATTTATACTCCATTTTTCTTTCCCCAAAAAGCTTGCTCTGCACAGGCATTTGCTGAAGTTCAGATTTAAATTCTTACTAGTAAGAACTGATGTCTTCAGAGATCCCTGCTCCCTGATCCTCTGGCTTGTCACAGGTGTGGAACTATGAAAACTTTAATGCCTGAAAAGAATCACTCTAATACCAGCAGGGAGTCAGATCCTGACTCCAAGTCTGGCCTAATTCCAGGTAGTTTTCTGTGGGTATCAATTAATGCAGGTTTCAGTGACAGTTCCTCATGTTCCATCAGCCTCTGAGCCCTCCTGCTGTCTCCCTTACCTCAAAATCTGTGCTGTACCTTTGGAGGGAGTTCAAGATTCCCTGTCCAACTAAAGCAGGTCCAGAAACAGCAGCCTGGTTACTCAGAAATGATGGAAAGGGCAAACAAGGCAGGATGAGGCCCCTCAGTTCTCTGGGAAGGAGCTGGGGCTGGTGCGCAGTGCCTGCCTTTGCCCAGCAGAGCCTGCAGTGCCCAGCCCAGCAGGGACAGCCCAGCCTCCATCCCCACTCCTGCCAAGGGCAGGGATCATCCCCAGGGCATCTGCTGCCCCAAACTTTTCTTTGCACTCTTCATCACAAAACACACAGCAGGAGATCATTGCTGCCTCTGCAAAAGCTGCAGGGAAAGCAACAAACACCACCCTACCCAAGGCAATGGCAACTTGCTGATGACTTCAGTGGATGCAGATTTCATCTCCGAACATCTTATTTGTGTCTGGAAAGATTAAAAAAACCCAACCCAACAGCAACAACAAAAACCCCAAAGAAGCCCACAAAAATAGCCCTCAAACCTATTGAGGAACCAACTGGCTATTAGAATGGGCAGGATTGTTCCATTGGTGTTTAGGGATCAAACAGACAAACTGCTGAAATCAAAAAGGGGGTTCTGCATTATGCACTTCCATGCAAGATACAGAAAAGCTATGAAAAGGCACTGGAAGATCCCAATCAATAGTGATATCTGCTGTAATTTTATTACTGTCCATGTGGTTTTGGCTGCAGCTCCAAGAATTCCCTTTCCTCTCCATGAGGTAACAAAGCCTGCTGGGTTAATTTCATTTTGGCCACCATTTCGTGAGTCAGGACCTTATCCCCTCCCTCACCTCAGAGCTGCTGTGCCTGGGAGTGCTGCAGGCAGTGTCAGCCACACATCCCTGGCACCCCCTGCCCCAGGCTGTGTCCAGCACGGAGCCAGCACCAGGAGGTGGCAGCAAGGACTCGGCTGAGCCCCACAGAGCCAGGCCAAGCTCAGCCAGGATCCTCATCTCACGCATTTGTACCTCATTCTGAGCAAATAAAACCAGAACTGTGACCCCTGCTAATCCACCCCTAAAGCACTCCCTAAAGGCTTGGGTGGCTCTGACTGTGGAAATCAAAATCTGATCACCTAAAATTGTATTTATGGTTACAGTGAAGCTGTCTTGTGAATAACAGTTCCAGTAAGGTTAATAAGGGAGAGGAAAACGAAGGCATTTAAAGTTTAAAAAGTAATTGGTTTAAATTACTGGGAATCAGGAGGTTTTGCTCAACAAGAATATACAAGACTTATGCAACTGTTTTATATGGTAAATCTCTGTGCAATAATTTCTAAATACTTTAGGAAAGAATTGAAATAAGCTAAAGGCTGTTAAGGAATAGAAGCCCCATCCTGAAATCTGTTGAGCATTTACAGTTCCTAGAATCTAACTCAGGATCAGCAAACACACTTGAATAATTTAAAGTTTACAGAAAGGTTTAGCAGATAGAAGGCAGCAGATAGGAAGACAATCTCCATTTTTCCCTCCCAAACCCAGTAAAAATGAAATCTGACTAAATCACATTACTTTTTAAATATTGTCTCGAGAACCACTGAACCTTTTTACTTAGGCTATGAACCTCAAAGATGACAGCTCTGTTAAAGCCTCTGAGAAATTAATCCAATTTATCAAGTTCTCTGAAGAAGGGGTGAACAGGCAGTGGCTTACAGAAGAGCAGATGACATTCTGTGGTACTGTACAACCACTAATTCCATTTCAGAGAATTCCTACCATACTCACCACCACCAGTACACACAGCAATACATGAATATGCTGCTATTAGTCACAAACAGCTGCAGGAATAATGGTACTGCAGATCCCACACACCCTGATTTCACTCGGAATTTTCCTCACATTTATTCTTGTTTGTGCTGTAGTAAATCTTAACTAAATGGAATTTGTTGCTTTCAGTGCTCCTGAACACCAGCCTTAGCAAATCTGGCTTTCACCCACCTGGGTGGCAATTCTGTTTCCAGCTGTCATCTACACCAAACCTCTATGCTGTCCACAACTATCATGAAAAAGACTAATAAGACACACGGGCTATTTTTCTTCCTTTCCTTTATTAAAAAGAATGCTTTTTGTAGTCATTCAAGTATTTTAGCAAATTATTTTGGAGTTACAATAGCAGAAAAAAAGAACATTGCCATCAAAAGCTAGTTCAGAAAGCCATTAAAAACCCAGGAAGAAAGTCCAAATCTTAATTCAAAGATGCTTCTAGTTTTCCAGATAATTACAGCTGCCAATTTTAATTTATTCTAGCTCAAAAGCATTCAGATACAAAAAAAATTCCCAAAACAACTGTGAAAAAAATGGATGCTTTGCTAAAATTTGCATATTTTGGTTCAATTAAAATTAATTCCATTTTGAACTGATTCTTCACATCACCTTTTTCATATCATGCATTTCTTTGTAGAAATTTCTTCTTTCTTGCAAGGAAAAAAAAATCCAAAATGAACTGACTGATTGACTTATGCTGCAGCATCCATCAATCAAGATGCCCTCTCCTGTCAGAGAACAGACCTCAGTCTTTTATCACTGTAATACAAATAACTGTCCTGCTGAGGAAGAACAACAAAAGCAGCATTCACAAAGGTACTCAGGCACCCTCACCACAAGGTTCCCCACACCATGAAGGGAAATTTTATAGAAAACTGGAGAGGTTACAAGTGAAAAGCGATTTTCAGTGTCTCAGCCGTGCCAAAGCAGTGACTACAAAAAGGCCACAACCCAAATTTGGATGTGAACCAGGCTGAAATGAAAGGCTGCTGAAAGCTGGAGCTGTTCAGGCGTGGCTGTGCAGAGCATTCTCTCCAGCTTCTCCCCACCACATCCCCCAAAATTCCAGCAGCTGCAGCAGAACTGTGCTCCCAACATAATATCAAATTTTATCAACAGTGGTGTCAGATGGATGATGATAAATGTATGAATTGTGAAAGGCTTTGTCTGTTTGGACTAACTGTAATTAACTAGGCACAAGGTTGAACTTGAAAGTTGTACAAGAATGATTCCCAAGGGCCTTTTCATATTGGATATTATGCAATACATAATAAATGGACTCATTGTGCTCTATCCATTATTATCATCCATTTGTGTTGTCATCTCATTGCAGGGGTTCCATACTGTTGTCTCCTTATGACAAAAGTTTCAGACCTTCTTGGTGTTTCTCATGGGCAGCTCCTCAGAGCACTGACTCTTTCTTCTTCACAAAGCAGCCACCTGACTCCAATTCCCCTCTCACCCAGCCACCCCACTCTTTTATAGCACTCTTCCTCTCACTGGTTACAGCTGTGGCCTGGTAAAGTCAGACCTGTTCCTAATCTTGGATAATCGACCCAGCTGCAACTCCTTAGGGGTAAGATTACTTTCTGCACGATCCTAATTTTTCTTATATTCTATCCCCCCACACATTTGTTCCATTTTCTCTGTCTGCTTGCACTGAGAACAAGAAGTTGGCCCTTGGATGTCCTCAGCAGCAGAGTCCCCTACACTGTGTGGCACTCCCAGCAGCAGCATTTCCTGCATCCTCCCTGCTGCAGTCAGCAATCACAGCCCTGCTCACTTTGGCCAGAAGTGACAGTGAGGGCTGAGAGAGCAGAACTGCCACGTCACTCAAGTGCAGCTGTCCCAAGCATTCAGTGTCCCCTCTCCTGGGCACGTTCTGGCAGTCTTGGGAGGCATCAGTGCCCAGCAGAGAGGGGCCCTGGCTCCAAATCTGAAAGAACTGGGTCACAAGCCCTGGCTGTCACTGCTGTGCTCCTGTTCTGGGCACATCAGCTCATCCTCCTCCTCTGCAACCCCTGTCCTGTCAGATCCCAAGTGCTGTGCATCACTGTCTCTCACTATTGGCACAGCCTAAATTCCATGGAAAATATCCTACATGGGCTCCAGCAGAGTCACATCTTTAACACTGTGCTGATGCTGAGCACCAAACAAATCCTCACCTCCCCTGGGTTTACCAGCAACCAGGGCTGCTGCAGGAAAAAACAACTGTGTTTGAGAAGAAATGTCTCCCAGGGAGTCTGGAAATAACACCTGAGAACACTCAAGCTTTCACTGCAGCTAAAGCAGCCCTGTCTCAGCACAGACTGGTGGCTGCACCAAGGAAATAAAGCCACCAGGGTTTGGGCAGCTTTGGAAACATCCTGAGTTAGGAGCTACCCATGGTGCTGTGCCCAGAACTGTTCTCCTGGATGTGAAAGTGCATTTCCACAGCTCCAGCAAAACAGACTTGTTCTTTGAGGGAGGACACCAGGGAGCTGCATGGTGGGAATGATGGCAAACTACACCCAGTGGCCAAAAGGTAAATCCTGTCGGTTTTGACTTGGGACATCTGCAAGATCAGCGCCTTTAAATCAGCCTCCATCCTTGGTCTGATAGTGGAGCTCTTGGTTAAGGTCAGTTTCTTTCCATGCATTAACACCTGAATCAGCCAGGGCAGTTTATCATAGGTTAATTCTTTCTGATGCTGGAATAAATCCCACATTTACTATAAACCAACACTGCAGTACATGGCATGCATGGAAAGAAAAGGCTCATCTGAGCCCTGCTAAATTGTACTCTCATTTCAAGGGATGTTGAAAAAACTTGACTCTGAAGTTATTCCTAACCAAAAAATTCTATCAGTCCTATAAAGTGATGAATTAAAACAGCTTGAATAGAAGTATTTATATTGGGTTTTTTTTCATTTCAAAGTGGATATTTCTGAGAGAAAACATCTTCATTAAATGTTCCAGTTTTGATAACATTTGCATCTCCCAAAAGAAAATGCCTGTCAAAATTTTCCAATCCCCTCTATTTCAGAGTTTCAGGTAAATTCTATGTATAGATCAGCAATTTTTTTCACTAAAACTCCTTCCTTGATTAGAGAGGCAGAATCA
The DNA here is from genome assembly GCF_000277835.1 of Geospiza fortis. Classification (NCBI taxonomy): domain Eukaryota; kingdom Metazoa; phylum Chordata; class Aves; order Passeriformes; family Thraupidae; genus Geospiza; species Geospiza fortis. Next base: position 535,683 of record NW_005054556.1, on the reverse strand, counting down.
AAATACAACAACATTGTCAGAAATTAGTATAATGCAATCAGCTGAGAGCCAAGCTGATCTCTGTGGCTCGTGCTCTGCAATGAGATCTCTGTACAGAGAGACACAGGCCAGTGCACAAAGGAGGAGGAGGTTCTGGAAAACTCAGGTTATTCTGGTTAATCCAGAACATCCAGAGGGCATTGATGATGATCTGTGTGAAGGTCAGACTGTAAAGTGACACCCAAAGGAGCAAACAATGAAAAGAAAACACCCACAACAGAAATAAGGCTCCTGGAGACATCTGCTCCTGATACAGGGAATTGGCCTTCTGTTTGTGGTCCTCTGAAAAATATTTGCTGAAAACCCAGACCACACAGACAGCTCAATAGATAAGCAAGTACATTTTAAAATTAAGAAAACAAAATGAAGCCCTGGCTCTGGCCACATTGCACTTCACAGTTTAAAGTGATGATTTTGTTCTACAAGATACCCAAATCAAAACTTTCATGCTCAACTTTCAGAAAGAGGAGGGGGAAAGTTCATTTGCTATATAAAACTACTTAAATACATTTTCATCTCTGTTTTCCATCATCCTCTACCAATGACACCAAACAACACAGAACAGTCACACCAGCTGACTTTGAATTCATCTTTTCCCTATGTTAGCACCAGGTCATAGCACAAACTGAAACACATCCACTCAGGATTCCTCATTTCATCCCTTTCCTTGGGTTCTGCCTGTTTCTTGACAACCTGGACTTGCTCTTTTGCTCAGGTAATCCTGCCCTGAGCCCTCAGTCCCCTCTCCTGGGGGGATGTTCAGCTGCCCCGTTCCCTGCACTGCTTTTACTCTGCAGCAGCACCACCAACACCAAGGGCCCTGAGGGACAGGAGAAGATCTCTGAACCTGACTGCAAAAATGAACAATATCACTTAGCAGTTAAAACTACCCCAGCTCTCCTTTTTCTTTCAGGATAAAGCCAGAGGGGAAGAATCAAAGCCTTTCAATGCAAAAATTATTAAACATATGGTGGGAAAATTTTATTTAGGAAGGAAGAATGTTTCTAGATTAACCAAATACTGAAAAAACTTCTGTAAATACTCACAAGTTAAATGGAAAAAAATCTCTTTAAATATCTTCAGAATACAAATTCTGCACTTTGCTATCTGAAATACTCATAAAGAAAACTATTCAAGACTACAGAATTTATTATGACCAAAAGCAGGGAGATGAAACTGTGTGGTTCCCTTCCAGCAGTTATTTCACAAAACAACTTTAATTTCTATTTTCAAATTCTAATGGCAGAAGCTTTTTTCCACTGTAGAATTCCTGTTTGCAAATTTCAAATTTTGCTTGTTTAAAACAGCATTCTACTATACATGGTTCCATGGAGTTTAGTTGGCTTTTTCCCTAGCCTAGGAAAACTTCACTAGTCAAGGATCCATAGTGAGGGGAGTTTATTTGATTTTTTTTAATGAGTATGGAGAGCACTCCAAACAGTAATACAGTCTAATAACTGGAATAGTTGAATCCCATTTGAGTTACAGTTTCTATGTTGGACAAATAATTTCTGCTCCTGCACTCGACTCTGCGTCAATCTGCAGCAAATGAAAACTGTTCTTATGTTCAGTGCAAAACAAATTAAAAGGAAAAGGAGGTCAGACCAAGCAGAATTTACTCAGAAAGGCTGCAGAGACATTGGCAGCAGTGGGCTCAAACTCTGAGCTCAGGCTCACATCCAATTGAATGTGACTCTGGAGCGGTGAAATTGCTGTCTGAGTGTTCCCATAAGGGGACAAGGAAAGATCAGAGAACGTTCCCAGACTTGGTAATTTCCCAAGTAGAAGTACACCTGGCACACACTCACCTCCTGCAGAATGAGACATCCTCACCCTGTCAGACAAGGAGGGAGAGCCTGTGCTGAGGATATCTGACTTCCTCAGCAGTGGTCATTTGTAAAAGGTGTGCGCAATATTTACTGAGATTGATGTTTCTCTGCCCTTGGTTTAGCCTGAGGAAGAGATTTAGACACACTTCAGAGATTTCCACAGCACCTTGAGCCCAGCCATTTGGCACTAATTGAAGGCACAGGCATCACAGGAGTTTGATTAAAGCCTTTCCTGCCTCACTTGCCAATCAATGAGCTGCAGCACACAGGGACAAAGGCACAAGGGTTTGAGGGCTCCTGCAGTGCCCATAGGAGTGGGATTGAGGGTCAATATGTGCAGTTACAGATCCTTTCTCCATGCATTGGCCAAACTAACACTTGGTTAGCACTTCCCCTCCCCTTGCCTCTGGTCCTTGCCTCCTAAAGAAGAAGGGGACCAGAAGAGGCAGAGGTGACTTCCTGCAATCTGTCTCAGTACTTGTTCTGTGCAAGTGCAATGCAAGTGGCTCCATGTGAAATGGGATTAACAGAAGAACTCAGGCTGGACTTGGCTCAGCTCAGTGTGGCCCCCTTGCCTTTGATCCCACACATCAGAGAGACCCAAGAGTGCAGCAGGTCAGGAGATGAGGCCCTGACACTGAGCCCATCCCCACCTTGGAAACTCAGAGAGGTCCTGCCACAGACTGGGGAGCAGAAGGATCATGAACTGCACTTGTGGTGGCTGAGGAGGGTTAAATATTTACTGTGCCTTGGCTGCAGACGCCAGTAAAATCTTAGGCCAATGCTTTTTGTGTACTTCTTCATTACTTAGGTATGAACACTCTGTTCTCCTTACAATAAATTTCAACTGCATTTGGTTTTTCTCAGTTTGCTCTCAATAATTTGTTGGCATGGAAAAAAATATAAATCCATCCATTTGATATTAGAGTACTAAAACATCACTGGGTCATAATTTTATGGTTATGTTATATGCACAGTTTCAGGCTTGCCCCTAAAGGACACGATTGCAAACCATTATAATTGCAAAGCAAGCACAGAATTGCAAATGAGCAAAGAGTTTCAAAATAGAATGGTTGAAATTATAATGATGTTGATCCACTCAGTGTCATTCAAATAAATTCTTTAGAAAACTCTGTGCAGTTTCCAAAAGTAAAACTTTTCCCTTCCACATGCATTATCTGTCCTTTTCACTAAGCTGAACAATCAGGATTTTTTTTAGAAATCCAAAGCACTTCCAAGTTCGTATGATATTTGTGTCATGACAAAAGTTTTGCCTTGAGATTTAGGCAGAAGCCTGGAATTGTGAGAACATTTCAGACTTGTGCCACTGTGCTACTGCTGTTTTTGTGAAAGGATGGCTCAGCTTTTGGCTGGGAATCAGCAGCACTGAGCTGGGCTGCACACATCCAAGTGCAGCAGCGTGGACAGAATCTCTGGGCATCACATCAGGGAATTCCCTGAGCTTTGCTGGAATTCGGGAAGCTCTGAGGCAGGGAAGGATGAGTGTGGCTGAGGAAATGTCTGAATCAGGCACATTTGTCAGACTCACTCAGACACTGCTCCTGTGCATTTTCCACAAACCTAACTCCAAATGTCTGAGAACCTGGCACACAAAGACTCAGAAATAAACACAAATTGTTTCATTTTGGACAGAAATCATGAGCTGACCCAAGCAAGAAGTAGGTGCTGTGCTCAGCCTTCTGACAGAAGAGTCTTCCCCTCACATGACACTTCCACATCTTGGACAAAGAGAACAGAGCAAAAGAAAGAATGGGCACATTCCAACTCCTCAGCTCAGGTTTGGGGAAGGAAAAAAAGGAGGCAAGTATCGCAATGGGGCAAGACATGCCAGTGTTTTGTCCCTTTTCCCAATAGATCAAGCAGGGTCCATACTACATACACCTGGAATACATCAGCAGGTGACAGAGAGTGCAAACACCACCAGAACTCCCCAGCTTCAGACACTTCCAGAGCTGGCAGTATTTTTGGATTATTTTGGTCTCTGAGAGATCACAGCATCTTAAATATCACAAGAAAATTTAATTAAATCAAATATCTCCTATTAAAATGATTAATGCCTCAGAAAGGAACCCAAGACTTGTCAAGACAGTAAAGGCAGAACACTTCTGCTTTATCAGGAAGTTTTTCTTCCCCATCCCAATTTCAGGCATTAACCACCAGTCTTAACAAACTGTGTTTGTCCATCTGGAGGAGGTGTGCTCCAAGTCCCAATACTGATCCTTAAGTAATATCAGCTGAAGAGTTACCCACTGCCTGCATTATTTCTGCTTCACACTCCAAGGCAGCCAACCCTCCTGTACTCATTCTGCAGGTACAGGGATCAGACTGCTGAGGCTGAGCCTTTCCTTCTGGCCTGGCTCTGGGATTTCATGAGACACTTTTCAAGTGGCCTCCTGGAAGGCAGGAGCCCAGCACTGCCACAGGGACATCAGCAGAGGCACAGGGCAGTGACCAAAGGCCCCCCTTTCCCCCGCTGTGGTTTGGGGGTGCCATTCCCAGGGAGTGTTCCAGGTCTCCTCCAGAGCCAGCCTGCCTCCCCAGACACCTCCCTTTGCTCTGCAGCTCTGGCCTCCACCCCTCTGATGTCATCTGAGGTGACAGAAAGGACTTGGGCAGGGATGATGGGATGTTGAACAGCACCAGGCACCAACTCTCTCCCTTTGGAGCTCAGGAATGTTTCGCCACTGACTTGCACTTCATGAAGTCTGACAAACAGCTTATTCTTAATTTATTTAACATCAGCTTCACTTATTTAGTTTTGTGCTTTTTCATTAGTGAAATGCCATCTGATGCTGAAGGTATCTTTATGAAATTGAATTCTATTATTTCATGCAGGTAACTTTATTAAGCAAGTACAGAATCATTTCAGAGATTTCCTGTTATTGATTACATTGCTATCCTAAGGTCTTTTTATATGCAGCTCCTCATGAGGCTTTTTACTCTTCTGTTAAGAATAAATGGCACATAACCCATCTATAAGTAGCTGGTTTTGTTCTACTTACTCTCTTATTCCTGGAGTTTCTAAGCTTTTACTTTGTTACAACTCACATTAAAATTTAATGCCAGCTGTTAGGGACTTCCCTCAACTTCTTAAAAACTCGAGATGAATTCCATTAAATTTAAAAATGTAAAACAGCTCCTTTGGAGTGGGAAGTTTAGCAGCACCTTGATGAAATGCAAGTACTTGCTGCTACGTTTGGAATGCATTTGCATACAAGCCCTGGAATGCCTCTCTCTTCCCTTTTTTATTGACCTTTTTCCTCTCCCTACAGCAGGCCTGGGCAGGTTGGCAAAGACAACCCTTTCTGCCACCACTGTTCTGGCAGCCCCTGAACAACAGGGAGTGCACTGTGTCACAGCAGAATTGTCCATCTTTCCCCCAAAGTCCTCCTCCTGGCACTGTCACTGCCAAACACGGGCTGGGTGGGGCTGTTCTTGGGGACAGCTGTGACTTTCTCTGACTCAGGAAATTTTGGGCAGCCAGGCCCTGCAGCCCTATGCTGTAGAGCATTTTCCATGGCTCACTGTGCATTCAGCACCCCTACAATATTATCATTCTGGAGCCAAGCAATATGGTGCCATTAAAATTCTGTATTCATGGATTTGCAGTTGTTTCCCTGACTCACTCCACTGCCACCTGAGCATTCCAATACCAATGGCAGTGTCTCCCAGTTCTGATGTCAGGGTAATTGCAGCCTCACACGTTTCCATTTCTTTATGCCAATTCTGGTTGCTTCCCACAGTCCCTCTGCTGATGTGAGCTGCACTGGCTCAGACAGTTTGACTCACACAGCCACTATTCCAGGGATACAGAACTGCAGGTCATTGGCAGTACCTGGACTTGGGCCTGCCATTTACATCAAAATTAATTCAAGATCATGTTAGGTGTAACAAGAAAAAAAAGAACTCTATTGATAGTAATTCCACTCTAAAGCATTTGGATTACAAGTCTGTTGTAAAGGAGGAGGGGAAATTGGATCTCAAATCCCAGATCTTCAGCTACAGCACATGTACAAAAAAACCCCAAAACAAAGCAAAAACCGAAAAGATCTATTTTCTAGAGTTCTCTAAGTTTTGTAAAGCATTTCAGTAGAAAGATGCCCTTAGGATTGCAAACACATAGATGAAAAAGTTTTATATTCCCTGCCTTTTTACTGTATTAAAGACCCGAATGTCCTTCTGTTTTTCAAATCAGGCTTAGCCCAAGGAACCCAGCAGAGATCTCCTCTCTGCAGAGATGGTGGAGCCTGGCAGGCTCTGCTCCCCTGCAGCAGGGAGCAGTGAATCCCAGGGCTGTGTCCTGGGGAGGGACAGGGAACAGGGAGACTCCTGGCTGAGGGGTCCCCAGTGCTGAGCCCACAGCAGGGCCCCCCCAGTGCCTCACAGGGAACCTTCCTGCCCTGGAACCTGCCCTCACCCTTCTGCTCCTGCATCCCACACACCTCAGGGAGAGGAGCAGCCACGTGTGCACCACACAGAGGAGAAAATCCTGCTTTTATCCCCAGAGCCAGAGAACCTTCACATAGCAAAAGCTAGATCCTGCCTTCAGAACCACAGCCAAAACCACCCACTTGTGGCACTCAGGAGCAGAGAGGGCAAAGCCATAATTCTGTGCAATGGGGTAAGTACAGAACAAGAACTCTGTAATTGCCCTGTCCCAGCTGACTCCAACTCTTGCTGCTCTTTCCCATCCCAGCCATCAATATTTAGAAAAGACAGATCAATAAAAATGAGGGTCAAACGTTCATTATGACAATAACAATCAATAATCACGTTATTGACCTGGAAATACAATTTTTAAAAATTAAATGCAAGAAACTCTTAGTGCATCTCTTTTTCATTAAAGTGCTTACTGCTATGCTCCTCCAATACCATTTATCTGAACTGTCAGCTATTTTTTCAGAATTACAGAAAAAAATATGACCTATTTGTAGGTTTATCTGGAGTTTAAAGACATCATTTCTCTTGGCAGCAAAGAAATAACTGAAGTTAAAAACCCAAAAGCAACTACATGAAAGAGCTCTAATATCCCAATAGATTGTTTGATAGGCTTTCCGAAAGTTGACAATCAACCTTTTTGCCTTGTCCTCTCTAAGTGGAGAAAACTCCAATTAAGAAAAAACAAGACATGAAATAAAGGAAATTATTTGCAGCAAACTATGATGGCTATCTTTGCATGACAGGTACCTTCCTATTGCTTTTCTCCTCTTCTATTCTAGCCTCATTTGCTAATTTTCTGCTAAATACAGCAGTTTAAATATGCTTTATCACAAATGTCTCCAAGTAAGAATAAAGCACATCAGGAGTACTGTGCCAGTGTTCATAGGCTTGACTTAATGCAGTATTTTAACCCACTGGAGAGGACTGATGCCGACACATCCCAGCCATGGAGCAGGGCAGAGTCACCAAGAGGGGCCTGCAGAGAGCCAGGTGAGAGTCACAAAGTGCCAGAGTGAGAGCTGTGAGAGCAGCAGCCAAACAGCTCAGCTGTGCAAGAGGCCCAAAGCAGCCACAGCCTGTTCAGGACATAAAAGATGGAAGATGTTCACAATTATCTAAATTGGAAATTGTTTTCACAAGAAACCCTGTCCAGAGAGAGCTGCTGAACAGCAGCATGGCCAGGTTACTACTGCATCACTTTATACACTCGGTGCACTGGCATTTATTCCGATTAATTACTGAATTGTTTTCATGCTTCTGTCTTTGAATGCAGACACCCAAGGTCTATTTAAGAAATATGGGGAGAAAAATCTGTTTCAAGAGTGAAAACTAGCCTGTCCTGAAGACAATCATACAATTCTCTTTTTCCTATTACCATGTCCTTTTCCAGCAAGGACAGGAAAATTGCATTCTCCAGGTTTTTGGGCTGCAGCACTCTCTGGGGGATATCTGAAAATGGATCCCTATTTCCATTACACTCCTTACAACATGGATTTTACCCACTTTGCTGCTTTTCCTGCCCTCATTATTCACTCAGCCCAGGAGCAGGACAGGGGTCCCAGCACTGCAGAGCTGGTATCCAAGGAGCTTTGCCTGAGCAGGAAGTGCCCTGGGAGAGCTGCACTCCCACTTTTACCTGCACACAGCCCTGCTCCTCCGCTCTCTTTGGGGGTGGATGCCTGGCATGCAGCAGCTCCCTCAGCTTCCCTCCCTAAACTGGCTGCCTGTTCTCAGGTCCAACAGTCCTCTCTCTGCACCAGCCTAAAATGAGCTTTCTTTAATAGCTCTGAGCACTTGTAGTGGCTGAACCAATTTGTCCCTGGCTAAATTTGGCTAAAAAAGCAGTTTAGGGGTTCAGCAAGTTCAGCACATACTTACACCAACCTGCATAGGAACACAGGTTGAGACTTTCCCCTTGCTCTCCTGGTAATCACCAAGTTATTTATCCCTTTCTGATTAGACAACTAAGAATTTTTCCTCCCCACTAATACAGCTACTTTCTGGCAGTTCTCTGAAATGGAGGACTCCCGATCAATTTCTGTTAATTTGATAAATATAATCAAATAAATCAAGTATTGCAAAAGGAAATTAAAAAAAAAAGACAAAATGCATCACTCTAAGTGCGGGGCCTTAAAAGCTCATTTGGTCTGGGCACTGTGCCCACCACTGAGCTGCTGGAAGGGGAATCAATTCCATGCACCTTAGGGATGATCTTGTCTAAAAAAAGCACTTTCTGTGAAATCGGGTGTTGTGGAATAGCTGCAGCTCCATTCCAAATGATGGAATTAGGTGTTGTTTTCTCAAGTGCTGGTAGGTCTGCATTATCTGTTTTCATAAAAAGAGAAATACCACAGGAAAAGCTGTGAGGAACAGGTACCAAGAAAACTCCTATAGGTAATCCACTCAAATCTCAACACCTTCTGAAAATATTTCACAGTTTGAATTTCAGTAACACAGTACCATCTCCTTTCTAAATTTTGACATGAAACCCAGGAAAGACATGAACATCTTTGGCTAGCCAAAATTATTCACCAGGAATGAAGAAACCAATGCTCTGTGGGAAAACCTGATCTCAGGCTATAAAGACACAACCTGGAATAGGCACAAAGCTTTGATACAAAATTTTTTGAGGCAGAACTGAACAAGAGATGTCTTTGCTCTCCTTTTTTGCTGTCTAGTCCATCAATATGCTTCTAAGTGTTAACAAATTCAAATAGCACTACATTAGTACCAGACTACTAGTATGCATCAATGAATTTGTAGAGATCCTGTAATTATCTTCAGCTGATCTGAAGGATGCCTCTTCTTTGAAATGAAATCATCTGCTTTAAGCACATGATACAGCTGAATAATCTAAATATGAGAAATCACATTCAGTGTTAAGAAAGGATCAGCAAAATGGAATGCTTAGCAGTGCCACCTCTTGCCTAAGCTGGCTCAAGATTTTGGCCTTCCTTGAGAGGATCAAGAGACATTTAAAAAGCAGCAGATGGGGAAAAACTCCAAAGGCCCTGTTTGACAAAACTGTTTTGGTTGACCCAAGGCAAGGGAGGAAAGGAAACCAACAAACATAAATGAAATACAAATGCACACTCTGCTCTGTCAGAGCTGTGCCATCCATTCAGCCAGAGCAGCCCTGGGGAAATCAGCTGTCTGTCAGTCCATGCTGGACAGTTTGGGAACTCCCTTTGGTCATGGAGAAGCTGAAATCATCACCTGCCCTTCCCAGTGCCAGGGAGGCTCAGTCGCCGCCCTGGTGCCTGCTACCAAGGGCCCAGGGCCAGCAGCACCCACTCAAGAGGAGCATTTCATAAATAAACAGGAGAGCAGCTGGGTGGAAGGCACTGCAGAGAGAACCAGGGTCATGCCTGTCTTTGCAGGTCCTGCACAGGAAGAAAAATCTTTAATACAATTGCAAGAGAAGCTTTCCAAGCCAAGTCCTGCTTGGTTTGATTTCCAAATGCTTACTTTGGAGACTCCTTATGTGAACAGCATTCCTCCACCATCTGCCAGAGTGACAAACTGGGTTTGCTCAGCTAAGCCTTCCACAGCAATAACAGACTGAACAGGCAGTGCCAGCAATTCCTTCTTATTTCACCTCTTCCAAGGTTTAAAACAGCTGCACCTACTGATCAAACTGGGTTACAGACATTGTTCTGCTTCTTTTATAGAGAAAGTATAAAGTATACATGCAGCTTCTTTGCACTTCTGCTCTAGGCTTTCACATCAAGTGTATTTCTCATCTTTTTCAAAATTCAAAATTACGAAACCCACCATCTCTTCCCAGCCCCATTAGGTGTGGCAAACATTTGACAAAGGCCTGAACAGTAGCACTGATTGTGAGCTCAGCTTGCAGAGATTCCAGAGCCTCAGGACAATTCTCTATTCCCAACCTCTCCCATGCAAAACAAGGACAGAAGAAATTTTAAGAGTGCATTTGGGAAGATAAGTCTCAGCTACATTAACTCAAAGTTTGTTCAATTTTAATTACAATATTTGAAATGAGATAACACAACACCATAGAGAGGAACTCCAGCAATGTGCCAAATGTTTTTCTAATTCACCACAATATCCTTACATCCTGCTGTTCAGCTTACAGTGACTTTTCATTTGCCAGCCAGTAAAACCACTCTAGTCACCTTCTATACTTGAATATTCCCCCTAAGAACTATATATTTGATATTATTAGCACTCCTGTACAAACCTGTAATAATCGTCCCATTTCTTTAATTTAATTTTCTACCTAGGAAAAAGGTACTTGAATGTGCAAAACCTGACAATAAATTCTGAGAATTGGGAGTTTAGAATGACAACCCCCACCACAGAGAATTATTTGCTCAGTCAGTGAATTATTTGCACATTTCTGTGAGGGCTGACAGCCGGCAGGGCACCTGCTGTGATCTACCAGGGTGACCTACACCACCATGAGACCAAAGGCAAGAGAAAAACATGTACAAAATGGAGGGGAAAAAAGTAAAAATGAAGCAAAAGAAATACATGTTCCCTGTGAGTTTCCAAATTGCTCAGAGGAGAGTCAGGAATCAGGACCTTGGAGAGACTTCTGCCCAAATCCTGTTCTGGTTTCCAAGCCAGTACAACTTCCCAGTATCAGTGATCATTTCCAGCCTGAGCAGTGCCTGTTGAATTTACAGAGCCTTGAGGAATGATGGGGCTTATCTGTGCACAAGTACTGCCATGATGAGGAGGCACACAAGTTGTGCTTAATCTGCAAAAATCTCACAACTGTTGCACTGATTTGGATGGGATGTTTTGAAATGCTGCATTGTTAAAGCAGCATTATTATTCATTTGTACCTACAAATGAAGTTAGAGCACAGAAATTTGTCTAGTTCCTGGTCAAAAATAATGTCTGACAAATTTGATGAGACAAAAATCTGGACAATAACTATAAATGTATGGTATTTTTGGCTTTCTAATGGTGTGGTCCTAGCATTGCCTACTTTACATTACAGTCTACTTTTAAGCCCTGCAGCACAAACCCAGATTTTGTAAGTCTACACTTACAATTCAAGCTGCTGAATTCACCTCCAGCTGAAAGCTCTTTGGGCTGCTTTATCAGTTACAATCACTGCTTGGAAATATTACATGATCTATGAGGCACTCACATTCCTTCTGAAATATGAGCCATCTCTTAGGTTCCTTGCAAGGTTTTCTCTCTTTTTCTTAGCAGCTGAAGCAGTTTACCTGAGATTTCTGAGATTAGTGCCTCAGTCCTCAACAGAAAATACTGGTCCTTGTTCCTAAACTGGCAGAGTTTGTCTAACCTTCTAAACCCAGCATAGAGACTCAGCTTAAAGGATGTTGTGTTAATTCCTGACAGTGACTGAGCTCATTACTCTGATACAGGAAGTAGTGCAAGGCTTAGACCTGGCTACTTCTGGCTTTTCCTTTATTCATTATTCTTGTTTATCACACAGGTTTCCATGTAGCCTGAAGTACAGCTGGGAGAGACACTCTCTGTCTGGTTAAGCTTTTCTTATCATCTTCAGCCTTAAGTCATCTCCACTGAAGTCAGGGTAAGACTCACTTCACTTCAAGCCCTGGATTTTGTCCCTAATTGTCAGAGGCCTTTAGTTCAGTTCCATCATTTTACTTAAAAGGCTCCATTCACTTTACATGTGCTGCCAAATCCAGATGGCCCCAGCTCTTTAAAATTAAGGTTATTTGTCTGAAATGCACCTTCTCCAATTTTCACTATTCAGAGTGCTTGAGAACAGGTTAAGTATTTACTTTTAATAACAATAACTCCTATTAAAATACTCTTGACAAGTTATTCAAAGAGTCATTTTACCTAAAAAGAATAACTGAAAAGGTGTTTCTGCCATAGGATAGCAAGGACACATTTTCAGGTTATCAGTACCAAAGGTACATTTAGCTACAGCACCTGAAATTCTTTAGGACACTCACTGGATGATGAGTGGGTGTCCTAAAGAATTTTCAGCTTGAACAAAGAACTTCCTGCACATGCTCATATTTTTTAAATCCTTGAGCAACCTTATGTTACCCTGATACAGCTCTCAGCTGGCTGTCCTCCTCAGGATGAAATGTAAATGCATTTCTCACTGCACTAATGAAGGCAGAGCTGCAGGGCTTTTGAAGGGTTGCCAAAGTGCCAGTGTGGGCCTTGAAATAAAATCATTTGTCAATAGCCTGAGCCAAGGGCAGGGCTGTTCTGAGCAGTGATAAATGGGTACAAAGCCATTGAGCTCTGTCCCAGTCCTGACCCAGACTTACTCCAGGAACATCTCCTGCTCCTCTCCTTCAAGTCCTACCAGGGGTTCTGCTGTTTGATTCATAACTTGGGGTTTAGAAGGAGAAACTCTTGGGCAAAGGCAACTGAGAATCACAACCTAACGCTTCTACCTAAAATTTCCTTGTGATTATTTGGCAACCTAAAATTACTTTCTGGAAATGTTCCACTGATTGCTCCAGGCAAAGGCCAACAGTGAACAGGAGTTAGGACAATTTGCTGCTGCCAGATTTGTTTTCCTACATGCAAAACAGCAAATAACTCCTCAACTCAGAACTGCAGTGAAACATTGGGGGGTTCTTTGAATTGCAAACCATGTTGCACTTTTGGGTTTGTCCAGGAGTGCTTTTAGGATCTTTAAGCGAGCAAAAATCCACAATATCTTGTGGTAAATTTGAAATTTATTACTAATGATAATAAAAATGGGTACCACTAAATACCGTTTACTACCATCACAGGCAAAATTCCATTTCATTTCCTGCTAGCACTGAATAACACAGCCCTCACCGTTTTTTGTACACTGGATGCAATTTCAGCCCTGACCGAGTCTGAAGTCTTCCATTCCCCACTTACACAATAAATATTCCCCATGGCAGATTAGCAGAGGATTAATAAAATAAAATGGCTCATTTTAGTTTTGCCTTTTGTGCAACAGTAGATAAACTTCTGAAAGAGGAGGAGAAAGAGAAGATTTACCTAAAAGGGTTTGTCAACTACAGTAATTATGAGAGTGCTCAGGCACTCTCAAATACCCAAATACATTTAGAAGGAAAATGAAAAATGATACACAAAATTTTGTGTATCTGTAATACCTGTGTTTATTATTAAATATATGTATCTTGTAATAAATAAAAACATTGAGATATTACTAAGAAAGTTTATTGCAAAACAACAGCTCCTATTTGGATTGAATGATACTAATTCCAGCTCCCCTTGGATATATTTCACCCAGGCTTCAAAGAAACTGAATAGAGTTTAAAAGGGTTTAATCTATCTTGGAGAAGTAATTTAATAACAAATACCCACGTCACAGTAAAATTTCTGCTACTCAAATCATGAGTGGCCTCCCAGCTTTTGTACAAAGCCATGGTACCACAAGAGAAACAAAACCTTTATCTGAAATCATTTAAATGCCAATTAATTTGCAACCTGAAAATCCTGAGTTGGAGAGAGACAATGGCTCAAGAACATTGCAAGCTAATACTGGAAATACACAGATTTACACAGAGCATTACAAATCCACTCAGCTGCTCTATAAAACACACTCAGCACAAACATCACTTGTTTGGTAGGAGGCTGTTATTAAACCAGATTGGTATTGACAGCTCTTTCTGTGCAGAGTCATTACAGGTGAATTACAGTGACAGTTCTTGTTGGGACTGACTGTCATTAGAAAGTGTCTTTATTGGGTTGATTAAAACTCCCTGAATCTTCCACTCCATCACATTTTTCTCTATTGTTCTTGGTCTCAGCTTAAATGTTTTGAAATAATTTAAGCAACTTATCCCCAACAGAAAAAATTTATCTGTTCTCATTTTTTAAAAGAGTCAGTACAAGAGTGAAGTTTTGGGTTCCTTTCAACTCGTTTTTAAAACAGGAGAGACATGGGCATGACACCTCCTTCCCCAGGATTTTGTGCCATTGAATCCCCATTTGTAAGGGCCTGCAGAGATACACAGAACTGTGTCACACAGCAAATGACAGAAGTGGCAACAAACTGGCAAAGTCCTTGTCAGCCCTATTTACAAGTCCTACCGGTCTCCCTCAAAACTGGCATTAACACCTTGTCAGAAATGTAGCCCTGGAAGATGTTTTTACAAGTCCAACTTTCCTACAGAAAACACCCTGTCTTCTTGCATTATTCACAGACATTAAAATACATTATTAGAGAAGAACAAATCAAAGAGTGGCAATTTCCTTAATTTTAAAATTGATTTACTATTGTATTGTCACTTCCTCCCAACCTCTCTGCACTTGGATCTGGGATTCAGTGCAACCCCATAAAAACTCTGCAATTTCACATGGAGAAGCTGTGCTTGACAACACTTTGCAGCTAGAATTGCCTTAAAATCTGCAGCCCACAAGATGTGAAGGAAGGACAAGTACCAAATATTATTAATGTTACGAACATGCACCGTACAGGCAGCAGTTCCTGAGCCTCACCTGGGCCCAGCTCAGGCTCTCATAAAGGTCTAACCAGCAGCATTCCTCCACTCACAAAGAGAGTTTATAACTAAAGTGTTCCACATGTAGAAACAAATTATGAAAGAGTAAAATTAGAAGTCTTAAACCGAACTATTTCAATGTGCTTTGCTAGAATAAGGAATAATCTCCCCACCCAAGACCTGCACTGGTGTCTTTCAGCAGACACTTCCTGAGGATTGCAGGGGATGGAACACGGAGTAGCCCTCCCTGCTCACCTGGCAAACCTGCAGCTCAATCTCCCCTGGCTGCAGGCAGGAAAACAGAAAACTTCCAATTAAATCAGAATGTACCAGGCACCCAGACTATTTGCATTTGCCTTTTCTCCTTCTCAGCTCTCCCAGGACAGACTTCCCACTGAGCTGCAGAGCTGAGTTTTCCTCAGGTCACCCCTGAGCACGGAGTGTTTCACATTGCCAGTAATGGGAATTCAGATCAGTCCCTGGGATTTCAGTGCCCAGGCAGAAATCTGCCATTGCCCTGAAGCTGTTTATGCAAATCCCTGGCTGTTCACACAAGTGGAACCCTCAAGTCCATGGCTGCTTTTGCATGAGCAGATTCAGCCTCCTCAGATACATTTTGTTCAGTGGGAGGGAGCCCACAGTTCTCTCCCTAATGCACAGATCCTCTGAGGATCAGCACAACAAACAATGATCTTTTGGGGGGATTCAGACCTTTGATCAGTGATAAAAGCAGGCTGCACCACTCCAAGGATATGAGTTCACAATCATCTTGCAGAAAGGAGATCCTGCAATGCACATTGGGTGCAGAGTGATGGATGAAGAGTTATGGATCTGGACACTGGTCCTGAAAAATGGCTCATTCTAAAACCCAACTACTAAAATAAAAGGCAAAAAAAACCCCCACATCAACAAAAAAAGTATGTTCATGTCATCAATAAAAGGAAGCATTCAGTGGTTAATTATTTAGAGCAGATACATCACTGAACTTCAGTGAAAACTGGGAATGGCTTCACATAGGGATTTTTGGTAACATCCTCTGATATTCATTTGCCTCAAAGGTGTATTTAAAATGATGACCTGTCTCACCTCATGTTGGCTTTCTCCCACCTCCTCTCAGGGAAAAGTGGGAAATTTGTATTTTCCTTGTCAAGCTCATGAACCAGTCCAGCCACAGGCACCAGATAATAGAGGGATGAGACAAGGCTATCAATAATTACTTTGCCACCAGCAGGTACCTGCACCTCCTGACTACTCGGAAATAAGGCACTGCCCTTAAACTACTTTCAATAAACCACGTACCAAGCATTTACTGAGGATTCTGATATGCATGGGTGCTCTTGGCAATTTAACTCTCCTGTCTGACAAACACTATGCTACCATTACGTCTCTATATATAATATAGATATTATATATACATATATCTTTTTATATATATTCAATTGTTTATGTTATACAGGGCCTGCCCAGGTCCATGCCCTTCCCTATCCAAACATCTCCACAAACAACAACTGAATGGAACAAATGAGAGCCTGCAGCACACACTGTCAGCATTTGATGGATGTCCAGGGGCCTCAGTGCAACAGATTTGTGGCCTCAGGACATTTCCAGCTGGCCAGAATCCAAGCTGTAAAAAGCCACGACCACAACAAGCACTAAGCAGCTTTTGCCAAGAGGCAAAGGCTAGGGAGGCTATGGCAGGTCTCAGGCAGTCAGGAGAATGCGCTCCTTGCTGCTAAATGCACCATTCAATTATTCAAATAAACCCAGGAGCTTTTATTTTTATGGTTCCACACTTGATTTCCCCTCTGGTTTTCAGTGCTGCACGTTGCAGGTTCTTCCCTTCCCATAAAGCTCCCGCTGGATTGTCAGGATTCCCAGCAAAGCAGTCCTGCCAGAGCTGCTTTCTAAAACTGAGGCCACACTGAATATCAGAGTGAAACCCCCGAGGAGCTCAGTGCTCAGGAACAGGGATATCACCAGAGGGAAGTGAGGCTAAGAGGGCAGAGCTAACCCTGAGCTGGGAATCCCAGCTGGAGCAGTTTCACACACGGTGTCACAGAGCCCCTCTGAGCCCCAGTGCCAGGAGCAGATTCAACTACACAGGGAAGGATAAAACAAAAAGCAGAAAAAGGCAAATGAAATGACTGTGCAGGAGATGACTTTATGGACCTGGAGCTGCTGTAGCTACTGCACAGGGAGTTTTGGAAACACAGAAGTGAGACAGATATTTTGCTAAGTACAACAGAACAAGTATTAATTCTAATCACTGCAGGTGCAGGGACAACATTGCAGGTACCTATCCTGAAGACTTAGCAGTTAAGACACATTCTTTTGATTGCTTAATATATGTTTCCTTAAGGAAAAAACCCACTAAGGTCACTCTTAATAGCCCTGGTCCAATCCATGATCAAAAGGAAGTTTGGTCCCAAGGCCCATTTGCTATTAGTAATTATACTTTTGTCATTTAATCCACACTTCATTAGTAAAATGAACAAACAATTCTAATTTGCAAACACAACTCTCATGAACAGCACATAATCCTAAAAATAGATGGAGTGAAAATAAGATGCAACTGATGCATTATTTGTCACTAAGTATTCTTTGCTATGCTGGTACTCAATGCTCCTGCTGTGGTGGTGAAGTTTCTTCCATTCCCTTCTAATGACAGGGTACCCACAGCATAACTACAAAGAAACAGAGAGAAGAAAATGAAAAGATAAAAAAAAAAAATTACTTGGTCATGGTCACTCTGTCCCAAATGGAAAGCTCAAATAAGCAGCAGACTGATTCATACAGGAAAAACAAAAACAAACACACAAACCCCATAGGTTTTAACTGGATGTGTTCTTCCCTCCTTTTCCAGGCAGGCTGCACTTCAGCACCATGACCAGTGACAATCGGGAACGAAGTGCCCGGGTGTGGTGGCCAAGGCTGCCTTGGGCAAGGGCTGAACCCTGAAGTGCCCCCCTGGCCAGAGAGGGGCGCTGGGGGCAGCCCAGGGCTGAGAGCTTGGCCTGCTGAGGGGCGAGGATGCCAATTTTGGGAAGTGTTTATAACCATGACCTCCTTCAACAAACTCAGAAGTATTTTCCAGCCCACACACTGCAGCACACCTTATCCTCTGCCCCCAAACACAACAAGCTGCACTTGGTTTGCAGCGCCAGCTGCCACTGAAACAGAGGCTCGAGAATGGATCTGGCAGCTCTTCCACCTAGGAAAGGGGATGGATGGATGGAAAGGGGATGGATGGCTGCCTCAAACGGGTTCAGTTTATCTGTCAGACGCAAACATACATACATATATACATGCATACACATTTTAGCATGACCTATGAAATGGTAACCTGCTGTTTTATCACCTCTACCAGCTGGGTGAGTCTGCCACAATCATCCTCTGTGTTGGACCAAAAGAAAAGAAATATGCTGGAATTCTTTATATTAATTGTGACTTCAGCAGCCTGACTGCTACAGATGTACTAAAGGAGAGAAGGGAGCTGGAGCAGCAGAGGTAAATAAGAAGCACAATGAAAATCTCTAAGACATGAACACAGATGAAAAAGCTTTCAATGTACATTTCTGAAAGTGATTGGTATCAAAATTTGCACAAAGAGAATCCTGCCTGCTGACATAAATCCAAGTGTAATATTCACCTGTGTTCCTGGAGCATACCTCTCTCTGGATACCCCACACAGCAGGCTGGAAGTAGTTCCAATCCTATTTCTCAATATATTCCACAGCATTTCTTTTTTTGTTAATTACTTAAATACCTCCAAGTTCTTTGAGTTTATAACATATTAAAATTCTGATTTTGAAGATATATAAATTAGGTTCCCATGCCTAGTCCCCATATGATAAGAGCACCCAGGTACATTTTTTAACAAGCACTAACTCTCCAGCTCCAAGTAAGCTCGAAGAGTTTTGCTTCAGGCAACTCAAGGATTCTCAGACTTCAGGCACATGAGCCCCAGCCTCCAATCCATCAGTGTTTATGTTATATTCCAAACTGCCTTGTATTAAGCCACTTGACAGGTAGCCCTGATATAATAACTTCCTAATATTCTACCATTCAGCACTCTTATAAAAATAGCTATTTTAATTTGAGAGGGTGCCTGTCTGCCATCAAAAGGGAAGTGTTCCTGCCTGTGGCAGCACAACACTCTCAGCAAGGGCCAGCAGCAGAGCTCAGCAGCTGGCCCTGAACTTCAAGTGGCATCTGTGGAGCTCCCAATCAGTGGCACAGGCAATTGCTGTCCCTGCTCCAGGACAGATGTCTCCAAGTGGCCAGCTGCCAGTGGCACAGCACAGCTGAGGATCCTCTGCTCCCACTGCTGCCATGGGACAATCAGCACTCCCTTGTAAGGAGGTGAAGCATGGATGGCAGCGGCTGGGCTGCCACACACACCTGGGAGCCCCTGGAATCACCTTCGGGATCTGAGGGTGGGCTTTCCTGCCAGAGAGGACAGATGTTGTCTTGGATAAAGCGATTTACCCCAGTCACCACCAAGATCTCCATGGAAGAAAGGCTGATGGAAGCTGTAAGTGCATGTAGAAATTGTCAGCAAAGGCTGAGGAGTCTCAGTACAGAAAGGCAGCAGGAAGCAAAGCTCTGACAGGCACAGTCCCTTCCCTATTTTGTCCCTTTGCTGGGGAGCTGCAAAATGTTCCTGTTAGGGTGAGACGACCTTGTCCAAGTGATATATTTATTATCCAAGAGCTCATCCATAAGGAGAGTACACAGATGAGGCCCCAGGATCAATGACAGCAGGGAAATAATGATTGGTTTCTATTTTTCTACAAGCTGTGGTGGCAGGTAGAGCTGCTGCACGCCTCTAACCTCTCACCAGCCTACATACACCTACTTTAAAAGAGCCCCATATTTCTTTCTTGTTTAAAAATAAGTGATAGAGTAGGCAAATTATTAGAATATTTAGAAGGATATATTGCTGACTCATTTACATGGAAGCAGAGAAGGAAAAGGGAGAGCTTTGGGGAGGACATAACAAGTATGGAGAGATAAAAGCATAAGGGAGGGAAAGAAGGCTGGACTATAAACCATCTTCTGTACATTGGAGGAGAGGAAAAAACCCTTCATTTGGTGTTTGGCTGTCAGTGAAACCATAAAAACTCAGAGAGCTATATAATCTAAAATAAGGTGGTTCATCTCTTCTTTTATGGCTTTGCTGACAGGTAGAGCAGATTCAAATCTTTCCTTACAACAAACTGGGGATAATTTTACAGCCACGCTCTCCTTCCTTCCTCCCTTTCCCCTGACACCCTTGGTTCAGTTGGTGCTGCCACTGACACTAAAAATGACTCCCTTGTCTGACCAGCTCTCTTCAGCCATGGAAGAGGAGGGGCCAGAAGCCCTCTCCCTTTGGAACTCCAGCCCTCCCATGTCACCCCCAGCCTTCCTCTGCCAAGGGACCCCAAGGCTTGAACTTCCCATCACCTTTTGTTACTGCCCAGCCATGCATGTCTCTAACACAGAGAACATTTCCTCCATGCTTTTCCTGCATGTCCAAATAATATAAAACAGTCACAACGAGAAATAACAGGCTGGTGACCTGTTATTTTATTTAGTACCTCTATCCACATCCCTCCCAGCAGTCACTCAGCAATCTGTCGGAAACCATGGTGCAGTGAGTGCCTGGATGCCAAAGGCTTCCTTGTGCAGGCTAAGGCTGCTCTGTCCCCCTCTCTTTCCAAAGCAAGGCAGCCAGAAGAAGGCAAGGCACACTCTGGGCTGAACTGACCCAGTACCTGACTCCAGCCCATTCTCTAGGATTTCAGGCTTTGTTATGATGCTGGAGAGATAATTGCTTTGCACTCCAAGGAAGGCTGCACTGCAGGGAGTGCAGGAACAGGAGCTGTCACACATGTAAGCCACACCAGGACACACTTTTATCAGACTTTGTACCTTCAGC
>NW_005054556.1:511061-514977 GCF_000277835.1 Geospiza fortis | reverse complement strand
TCAGCAGGACAGGGCACAGGAGTGCTTTTGGGACAGATGACTACAGGGAATCTGATACTGGAACAAGGAAAGATGGCATTTACTATAAAACTTCTTAGCACTGCTAAACACCTACCTCATGAACACACACAGCCAGGAAAACAGGAATTTAGATTTACTTTTTCTCAGGCTGTATCCCATGGCCACAACTGGCCAGCAGCAGAGACAAACTGTCTCCAACATTTCAATAAGGTTAAACCAAACTGAGAACCATATTACAAACCACACACACAGAGCAGGAGGTTTTCCAACTATTTAGCGGTATGGTCATTATACTTTGGTGTGCCTGCACAAGTGGAAGTTAAGTTGAGGGCAGTTTAACCATCAAAAAGAAAGGCAGAGTTTCATTTGTTACTTCTAAGTTCTCTCTTACTATAAACTATCAGAAACCAAAGGAAAGGAACAGAAAGATTTTTTTAATCATGATTTTCATAAAATCCATTCTACACTGCTACTTCCTATGTTAGAGAGTGGCATGTACTTTATTATGGCTGACACACACAGGGATTACATATTTGTTCCTGACAAATAACAACTGGTGATGTAAACTAGGGTGCGGTTAGTGAAAGCAGCTGGGAATGGTGACAGAAAAGGGAGAGAAAGAAGAGGGGAGTGGAACACTTCCATCCAAATCCTATTCAGATCAACTTTAACAAGGTGTGTATAGGGCTGCCTAGGCGATCAACATCATGCCTTTTCTTTCCAAAAGAGTCAGGAGAGGTGATTTTGAAAAGAAGAACTAGGAAAGCTTGGAAACAGTTAATCTATGAAAGTGCTTCAGACAGGATCAACACCACTGAAGAAAGGTGGAAAGGTACATATGGGACAAGAGGGCAGAGTGAATAGAAAAAATGGTGGAATTTCAAGAGGGAGCAGTCAATACATGCCTTTACAGGTGAAAACTCTCTAAATATTTTCACGTGGAAATCTTACATTCAATACCTTAGAAAACAGTAACTAATATACAAGAGCTGAAAGATTCACAGTCAACTTTATTACATCAGTCATTATTCACTTTTTGACATTGTTTTAGACAAGCAAAGCCATTGTCAATAAATTCTAAAATGATAAAGTGTCAGTTAAAAAAAGAAGTATCCATAACTGCATATGTAAAAATTAACAACTACAAACACAAGATATGTAAGATGGAGCATGCATTAAAATGGGATCACCAACAAAAATTAAAAGAGTTCTCCACACCTGCAGCAAGTTTTTCTGTTTGTTAGGTGGTGTTGTGCCCTTCACACAGGTGTAAACGAGGCAATACCTAATTACCACCTGTGCTCAATTCTCTTAGAACAAACACAGACTGTGGAGAGCACTTGCAAAATTATTGTCACACCTCCAGAGCCCAGCCTGAAGAAAGCCCTAATTAATCTCACCATCACTTGGAGAACAAGTGCAAGAGTTGCAGAACAACCATGAAGGCATCAAAAAAAGCCACAGAAAACTCAAAGAATAATCTCTCCCTACAGAAGAGATTTAAGGTAACAGGCAGGCTGAATACACCTTTTCCTCTCCTTTTTATTTCCAGGAGTAAATAGTTTCTCCCCAGACGCCCACATGGTAACACTTGGGAAGAGGGGATAAATCCTATGTCTTCAGGGAAGTTGACAGGATGGGGATTAGATTTCTGTGGGACTCTGCAGTTTGGGTGCTTTATCTATGATGGCAATTCCTAGGCTAAAGACCAATTTCCTTCCTGAAAGATGTTCTGAAACTAACAGATTTCCAGGTTTGTGTGGGAGCAAATAGTGCAGTTGGGAAAGCCACAACACACAGAGCAACATCACACAATTTCAGAAGGCTTTAAGCACTCCCCCAAACAGAGCAACCCCACACCTCATCAGAAGGCTTTAAGCACTCCCCACCCACAGTTACCCCATACCTCGTCAGAAAGCTCCATGCTGGAGTCACGTTGGAGTCACCATTATGTTGGGATGACGGCAGAGGCACAACCAACATCAAAGAAGGCTTCAGGCCTCTCCCCACACAGAGGAACACCAGGCCACCTCAGAAGGCTGCAAGGATCTGCCCCTCTTGTTCCTCAGCCCAGCCTTTTATGCCCTCGTGTTGATGCAGGGCACCTGTGTGCCCTCTGCTCCCCTGGGTGATTGGTCAGTGCCCCTGGGCACTCCATGGCTCGTTACCCTCAGTGCTGCTCACCTGCCTGGCACAGCTGCAGCTCATTGGGGATGAGGCTCCAGCCCCACTCCCAATTACCACAAGCTGTGCACCTACACAGCTATGGATGCGCTAATAAAGGAAATTCAAGGAATACTTTTGGAAATATTTGAGACAATACTCAGCAAATGCACAAACTGACATGACCACACTCAGTGTAAGAGGGAAACAGTAATTGGAAGCAAAGAGCTCAGTCAAAGTGACTGACTCAGAGATACCCAGCAGAGAAGTGACCCAAGGAGCTGCACATGGGCACAGCTTCTCTGTCACCCAGAACATGGTGCTGGAAGGTGTAAAGCTATTGCTGAGAGCAGCCTGGGCTCCATGAGCAGCAATCTCAGTGGCAAAATGACTTCTGACTTCAGCCAAGGGTTCTTCAGACATGACCACAACCAGCAACTGAAAACCTGGTTTAACACCCCTAAATCAGGCACAGGCCAGTGCACAAGCAGGGCATTGCTATGACTGGCACGTGCCAAATGTAGGCATTTACCAGCACCACAGGTCAGGGCATTCACAGCTTTTTATGGTCTATGTTTGTTATCAGAGAAGCCCAATAACCCAAATATGATTTTAACTCCTGTGTAACATACAAGCAATGTTCCTACCTGACAAAGACATGTCATAAATAAAAGACTAGCCTGCCCGAAGTGGCACACCTAGGAGCAAAGACCTCATTGCAGCAAACACCAAGACCTTCCCCCAGAGAGCTGAAGGAACACAAGATGGCCCTGAGGAGAGCTGATGCCACACAAGGCTGGTGGAGCTGCCCAGTGAAGCACACTGACCACAGCAGCACCTCTGCCTGCTGCAGAGGCAGCTGGAGCACAGAGCCAGCAGATACAGCCCCAGGCAGGAGGGGCACTCACAGCACTGCCAGAGGGGCCTCTGGACCCGACCTCCTCTCACCAGAACAGCCAGGACAGGAACACCCTGCTAAGCAACAGTGCCTGTGCCAATGGAAAGCTTGGCACCTTTATTCTGAGCTGCCTGCAGGGTTAACAGAAACCACTGTGCCATTACTCAGCTCCAAACCAGACTTCATCACTGCTGTGACATTTGATGACAGCACTTCCCTTCTGGAGGGTTTTATGGCGGTGCAATAGAAGCCACTTATCCAACCACAGAATTCCTCTTCTGTTACTCAAATGTGATGTTGTTACAAGTTGTTGCAATGCCAGTTCACCTAGCAATAATAACTATGTAAAATTGCAATGCAATTGAATTAAATCAATCACTGGAGGATTGCTTTGGATTTTTTATTGGTTTGAAAGAATATGGGGGGGAAAAAAGCCCAGATGCTAAACAAAATAACTCAGAGAAAGAAATTATAAAAGCCATTAAACAGTGATGTAGACTGTGAATCTGACTTTAAATTGTTAGAAGACTTATTCAATTATCAAACTGTTCAAAGTGAAACTAAGAATAGCTGTAGAAAGATAATTACATTCTCATGGTTTAGTGCTGCCATTTGATTATTTGAAATGTCCTTTAGACTTTCCAAACTGATGCAATATAAGAACAAAAACACTTATCTTGTGCTCAAGTCAAAAGTGCTTTTCAAATATTACATGCTGTATAGTTTAGCATTTATGGAACAGTTAAAGATCTTATTGAGCTGGAAAATAAAGAGACTTTTCTTTTCCAATTTGTTCTTCAGTTATTTTCCAGTCGAGTAACATAATCCTACTTT
>NW_005054556.1:482642-510999 GCF_000277835.1 Geospiza fortis | reverse complement strand
AAAATGTCTCCCTCTGAAAGAAAGTTGTTTTGACAGTTTTTAAAATACAAATTATGTAACTTCATGCATTGTATTGTATTAGTTTCCTGTAACTGCCTTTTATGTCACAAACCAGTATGTTTATATATTTACATGTGTTTGTGTACTAGTAAAATTGTGCTGGTTTAAGTGGAGAAAGAAATAGCATGCACACAAAAATAAAAAAGTCCACATGTTAAAACAATTCTACACATAAAGGAAATTTGTGGCTTAATTTTCATTTGCTTAATTGTAAATAAGCACAAAGCCTACACTGTGTATCACTGATGCAGTCAGCACCATCTGTGGTAAAAGGATTAATATATCATAAATAGTTTTCAATGTTATCCATTGTGCACATTATGGATAAACAGACACAGCAACACACCTCCAAGCAGTGCAAGATCCACCTTTGCTGAAAGGTTTTGTTTCAGAAGCAGAACCCTCAGAAATGCATCAGTTTTGACAAAGCTCTGAATGTGCAGCTGTCCAAGGTGAACATTCCCTGGTTACTCCTCACTCAGAGACTCGAAATGAAAACTTGACCTTTCAGACTGGTAAGAGACATTTCAACAGTTCCATTTCAAAAAAATAGATAAATTCTTCTGTTTCATTCTCACCAGGAATGCTTGCCAAGGACAGCCGACGCTCTCTAAACATCAGCAGCCAGTCATTTTAACAAGGATCAGGTCATATTCTTTACTTGTAACTTTCCAAAAAAGCTAACAAATGCTAAGATGATGGTATTTGAGTTTGGGGCTTTTTTGGGGGCAAGGGAGGTTTCTGGTGTGGAGTTTTTCTGCTTCTATGTTTTAATAAAAACAACTGTAAAATTCTGCACTGTAATTTTACCAGGTTCCTTTTAAATAATTACTGTCCTTTATATTCTGGAGACATACAGTCCTACAACCAGAAGAAACATAATCTCTCACCAGCTATCCAGGCAATTAAAAAGGTGGGAAAACATAAATGAAATGTAAAATGTGAGCTGTTCCTCTCATTTACAGTAGGAGTTTAAGCTAACCACATCATCTTCCCAGAGACCCAAATGCAGATTGCTGCAATGTGAGAACCCATGAGAGCCTGGCACCAGGAAAACACCATTTAAAGTACTCTGGCTTTGACTGCCCACCCAATTCCTCAGCCATTCCAGCTGCAATGTGCATTGTCCATTAGGTCCATGCAATACATTTTGGTGTCCATCCCTGGGCCCACCCACACCCAGTCAGATGGATGTGATCAGGGGTGCTGCACTCCTCCTGCACAGGCAGGGAGCAGCTGGCAGCTATCCTCCATGGCATTTCCATCACTGCAGCCAGAACAGACACAGCCCTCACACCCACAGCCAGAGCAAAGCACAAGCCAGACTTTCATGTCAGAAAAACAAACACCTCTTTCCAACACCGGTAAGAAGTTTCTGGAACAGTAAAGGGCTGTTAAGTAACCCAGACCTGAGCTGTGCTGTGAAGCTTCCATGGAACAGCTACTCGACAAAGACAAGCCTGAACTTTGAAGATGACAAAGCCTCCACCAGTGTTCAAAGGAGCTTCCAGGAAGAAGAAAACATTAAGACCCTTTTTTTAAATACTACAAAGATCAGGCATATATATGAGGTATATCATCATAAGCAATCTAGAAATTCGAGTACAGCTTCTTTTCTTCGGCAGAAAGGAAGATGTAAAGTCCCAAGGCAAAACCTCAGAAGCCAGGATTCAGGCAAGAAAGATATGCAAATATTTCTGGAGAAGAAGAGCAGGCTGTTAGTAGAGATGAACACAATGTACCAAATGTTCGCATAGAACAGCTAAAAGAGTTTGCAATTGCTGTCATGTCACATTTTCTTGTTTTTGTCATGGGCCTCCATTGTCTTTTAGGTCAACCAAATTTCAGTAGGAGTCTATCACCACACTTGAACTCAGCTTCCATCTGTTAGATACATCCTTGCACAAGTGTAAGGTGAGACAGTTTTGAAAGATATTTCATTGCAAATGCAATCCAAGCTACAGACCTCCCCCTAGCCATGATAGAAATATATACATGTGTATATTTATATATTACATATGCACAAATGCACATATATATTTGCATATATGCATATTTTTAATATTTTAATATATTATTACACATACACACATGTCTATGTCTGTTATGAAGTTCTAAGCAGAGAGATTTCACCAGATCAATAGTTATTATCAATTATTATCACAAGAGTTGAGAAGAGAGAGTGGGACATGAGAAAACATCATTAGCAGCCAGCCCCTGAATAATTCCCACAATTCAAGGGACATTCTTTGAAAGCAAACTCCAAATGCCCTGCACTGAATTCACCTTAAATGAACACAAACCTCTTCAGACTACCCCAAGGGAAAGTCCGAGCAGAGAGGCCACAGCTGATCAGGAACCCACCCCAGGCTCTGCTGCTGTTGCTTAAATGTCACCCTGTGACTGAGCCCAGACTCACCACAAGCCTGTTCTCCCCCTCTATGGAACAATTAAATAGGATCCCATTAGCAGCATCAATTAAGGCAGATCAAGTAATAGCCCAATTGAATGCTGCAGGAGGCCAATGGCTCTGCTCTCACTGGATAATGGATTGCACTCCCTGCTCTGTGCTATAGAGCCAGACATGGGATCAATACTTCCTTCTGCTTAGGAAGCCTGCTTGCCTGGGGCATAATAGATATCTAATTTAAGAGTCTTTGCTCAGGCTTTCTTCTCTTAATCAAGGAATAATATATAATTTCTTAAAAAGTCCTTTTTTTAGGGGTGTAATTTCCCCATCATTGCATTTTAAGAAAGTTTTAAGTAACTTCTCCAGCTTTAATTCCATGGAAGGAAAAGGTCCATTTATCTTAGGACACATTCCAATGCTCCCTTGGTAAAGGAGACACTGCTGACCAGCTCAGCTGCAGGAATGTGTCCCTGTCTGCAGCCTCACTCTCCCAGAAGGGCTCTTGGGGGACTGCAGAATGCAGAGTTTGCATGTTTACAATTAAATTGTGGGGGAAATCAGTTTGGATAATTCCATTACTTTTCTTGTTCAAGGAAGCATATGGGTTTTTTCTTCCTCAAGGAAGGCTAAAGGGAACAAATTTTGTAGCATTCCAACTCTGAATCAATGCAAAGGAGAACTCTCAGCCCCAAAATGCATCAGGAGACTGAATGCATCCTAGAAAAATGCAGCTACATCAATATAATTGAGAGCTCACATTTTCAAGGACAATAAATACATACTTGCTATTGATTGCTGGAGAAGTTTGTCATGAGCAACATGGAAAAACCTCTCAGGTTATTGTAGGAGTGGGACCTCTAAAAGAAATGAGTCATGAAGAAAGAAATAGCGACCTTTGCTACATTTAACTGAAAAGATGCTTCTATTAACAGAGAGTAACCAAACAGACTAAATGGCTGCAAATGAGGTTTCAAAATACTAAACAAACAATAACATAATAAGATTTGCATTTAGCACTGAAATCAGTGAGTAGCTTTAGCAAAGAACAGCTTTTTTAGGCTGCTGATTCTGCATTTACCACAAAAATCAGAGCAATCATGCTCACAGGAGCCAAGGTGTGAAATTTGTTAAGGATAAGACAAATCCAAGGGGTTTTAGGACTCTGTCCATTCCTCAGGGTGACAGTACTGTGGGTCTCTGGTGCCAGTGCCTGGTGGTGCCCAGCAGGGGATGATCACACTCAGTGAGAGCTGGAAGCAGAAGGAGGAGCAGGGAAGAGCTGCTGCTGGCACCAGGTGCAGGCTCCAAGCTGTGCTAAGGAGGGCTCTCAGAGAAGCACTGGATAAAACAGGAATCCCAGAGCACACTCCTCTGAGCAGAGACAAGCAACACCTCCAAGGAGCCACTGCCAAGGAGGGAGGCTGAGCTATTTGGGGACTGAAAGCAGTCACCAACTTCAGGCAGTGGTTATAGATACCCTAAATGGGTCACACAATGTCATTTAGCCACTGCCACCGTGGCAAAGGGGGACTGGAAACTGCCTCTGTGAGTGACATGACCTGATCCATAGACAGCTGGAACCAGCACTGAATGAAGCAGATCAGGTACCTGGTCCCAGAGTCATTCCTAAAGACTCTTCAACCGTGTGCCTTTTACAGGTGTGCCATGCAATAAACATCTCAAATATCTATTATTTAAAGCAGCCCCTCCAAATGACTCCCTTTGCTACTCTGGGTTGACCAGTCTGCATTATCAGTCATTCTCCTGAGGAACTCCCAAGCCCCTTCCACCACTGACTTGGGTCTGAAAAAGCTCCACCTCAGTGCTATCTGTATTAAACCAAGAGATTTAGCTCACAACTTGAGTTCTAGGAAATGCTTATAAATAACTTCTAACACAGTAAGAAGTCAATTAATCCAGAAACTTCACTGTGAAGGCTTCCCCATATATAAAAATTCTGCTTCTATTGCAGTACCTAGACAAATTTCTGAAGAATGGTTAAGAAAAAGGTTTTAAGCGTCAGTGCGGAGGAGGTTGGCAACACTTTCTGAAATATAAATGTGTATTTATATATCTTTCTAATACAAACACAGTAATCCCAGGAAATGCACACTGCTTCTACTGTTGCTTTTTACTCATGGACAACCCAAGAACTCTTTAAAAGCGCTCTCAAACCGGAAAACAAGGTGCCTGCTATTGGAAGAAAAATGCAGATAAGGAAGCCAGATATAAAGCCTGGGCTTCTGAGCTCAGACATCACATTTCTGGTCTGCACATGCTGAGAATGGACACTTGCAATGCTATATTCCGCTCCTAAGGATGCTACAAATGCTCTCATGTCAGGGCAGAGACCTCCCCAGAATTAGAATGAGAGACAAGAGGTATGAGCAGAACTACTTTATTGCCATTTAGCTCTTCCCAGAGGTGCCCATGGCTTCAAGGCTTGTCACCCCAAAGCCAGTCTGTTGAAGTTCTTCAGCGCATCAGGGTTTTTCAGTGAGCTCCCAAGGTTTACTGGGACCTCTCTGATTTCTGCAGTCCTGCTCTAAATCCAGGATTATTTTGCTTTCACAGTCCCTCTCTGCCTGTCCATGGCCCCCAGTCGCTTTGCGTTAAGCCATTATAAATCAGAAGGGAGGGAGGTTTTGTTTTTCCTCTGCCACCATTCCACCATTCCTCTCTGCACCCAGTCCAACAGCCCACAGGAAAACCACCCATCCTATCCAAGTGTGCATTTGTACAGCTCCTCCCTGAGGGAATTTCAGCTCCCTGCTCACTCTCTGCACACACAGCATGAAAGGAGGCTGGGCTTGCTTCTGCACTCAGGCTGCCCTTCCAAACTGGAACCAGTTCCTAGGGACTGTCAGAGCAAGGCACTCAGGACTGCCCAGGTGAGAAGGGAGGATGCTCAGTGGGAAGGAGGTAGAGACAAATTCCTGATGTGCCCAAATGAGGTGTCCAAGTGACAAACTGAGGTAAAATGAGAACCAACATCACTATCAGAGCTTACCCCATGAATATTTCTTCATAAAGACATATTGCAGAAAGCCTGGCTAAACACATCCTTTGCCTACTTTGAACTTAGCATTCTCAAGACACCAGCTGCATGTCATCCATGAAGCATCTTGTAATTCTAAAATTTAATTTGATAATAATTTCTGTCTCCTCTATTAACTCTAATGAAGCAGGTTCATTAATTTTCCAACAGGTACTGCTTATTTCATCAAGATGATCTGTCAAAGCAAAACAGTGTGAGGAGGGCATTCCCTCCTTCTCCAGGCCTGCAGAAATTGCTCTGAAAGGCAAAGTGCACACCCTGGGTTCAGTCTGGGGTCCCACAACAGTCACACTTTGTAAAGCCTTGCAGAGTTATTGCTGCTGGACTGGAGACAGCAGCACCTCTGTGACACGTGCAAGGACACCAAGGCAGTGCTGTTATCCCTCTTACCCCTGACAGATGAGGAGCACTCAACAGAAAAAACCAAGTCCCTTGTGATGTCTTAGCACAAGGCCTATTTAAATGCTTAGGAGAAGACACCAGCTAGCTCTTTATCTCTGGGGAGTTAAAAACACACACACAACTCTGTCACTTCATCTCAGGTAATAAAACTGCCGTGCACGAGTCGCCCAAATCACAGCAATGGGGAACAGAGGCAAAAAGCTGAAGGGCACCAAAATCACAACTATTTGCAACACCTCTGACAGGAGAGGCTGAATTTCCAGGAGAGAGCAAACCATGGGCTGTGGCTGCATGCTGAAACAAGAGACATCTGTAAAGCCCTGTAAATCAGAAGCTGCCAACAGCTTCAGAGGTTTTTATAGCAAGAAAAACCCCATGCTAAGTGGAGTTTTAAGCACACAAACAGGAGACTCAGAGAGCAGCATTCTGGAATTGGAAAGGCAGAAAAATCATCATGTTTCCTATAACTAGTTCTGATTTCTCATTATACAAATGTGCCTTGAGGAGTCACATTACTGCAGGGTTATTACACCCAGTCACTGCTGACCCCTAGGTCACAAATTAAAATCAACCAGATCTACAGCTCTATTTAAATTATAATACACCTCTCATTTCATGGAGGAATCTCATCATGAAGATCATAATTGCAAATTGCCCACCACACACGTTAGGCAGAAGCTGGATTTATTTTAAATTAAAAAGTAGCATTTCTTGTACCCCACCAGCATACTGTAAGGGTCATTAAAACATTTTGGAAAGCTCCAGTTTTAGTTTGCCTTCAGCTTTTCTGCAGTACAAAAATAAGTTCCTTATTTGAATTTACATTCTTGATCCATGATGTTAACTCTTTTCTGGCTTATCTTGTCTTGGGTTATCAGAAACAGTAAAATTTATCCTTCTACCACAGAACATCAGAAGAGTTCAGGACCCAATTGTTAAACACGGATTTAAAAAAATATTTTGATCAGGTTAGGCTTCGTTTATGCTGCAAGGAACGGAACATCTGCATCCAAACAGGCCACAAAAAAGATATTGATGGCACTGACCAAATGTAAACTGTTTGATAATCTGAAGTGTGTCAAGACAGGTAGAACTTTTCCACAAGACTTGGTAATAATGCAAAATATTTCAGAGAAGAAAATATTTCAGTTGGAAGGGACCCACAATCATCATCTGGTCCAACTGCAATGTGTATCACCTGTAATTTTTATCCCAAAGGAGCTTAAATGTTTGTCTTTGTGCATAAGAATCACTTAATCCACTGAAATACTGAAATACAGCAGCTAAATTAATTAGGGCTGGAATTGAAGAATAGGGATAAAAATCTGAGAGAACATTGTCACTGCTTAGAGTCTATAACATTTGTTAAAGGACAAAAAATCCAACTATGGAAGAGCACTTTAAAAAAACAAGCAGGAAAATAAGCACTAAAAATTAGATATGAAACTGAAGCAATGTACTCTGGAATTCAGTTTCAAAGCATTAGAAGTGAATCAGTGCTTAACATCTTCTGTGGATTATGTGTTTAATTTTTAGCAATCCAATGAGACATTTTTCTAAGAATGCACATCAAATGAGCAGGGCAAAATTGTATTAACATTTAAATTTCCAGGAAATTTTTTTCCATCTCTGTTTGGCCAAAACTGAAAAACATCTATGTGACACAGAGTTTGACCTCTCAGAGTGTGCAGGGTGTGATCAATTTGTCTAATGCCATATTAACAATTTTTCTGTTACATTACTGCTAAAAGTGTCAAGGAAACATCATATCCTTGTCTAAGCTCTCATGGTGTAAAATGAAATGAAGTACAAAAAACTGAACAGAAATCACAAATACTGAAACATCAGCCAAGTTCAACTCTACAGGCAAAATTCGGTTCTCCAAGAACCAAATAATTCCAAACAAAGGCTAATGGAAAATGAACTACCACGAGCTGTCAGTTCAATCCCTTTCTGGACAGGGATTATTTGTGAATTGTCCCTGTGCTGCCCTGGACAAACGTAGGGCACAGATTTCTCACTTTGAGCAGTCAGCCTTTAAAGTGAAGGGCTCCCAGCAGGAACAGAAGCCAAACCCCTTTGCACAGAGCAAACAGCACTGCCCAGAATGTCCCTGCAGCAGTCCTTGGGCAGCCAAGCACAGGTTCCAGACTCACTGCCCAACAGGCAGCAGGGACAGGCAGAGCCAGGCAGAGCTGATGAACAGGGACAAGCTGCAGTGGCACTGGGAAATAAAGAGGGACACGGATCATCACAATGGACAGCTGACATGTACAATGGAGAGTCACTGTCAGGATTAGTAGAGTTCAGAAAAGGTGTTTGAGACCATGAAGTACAGATGTTTCCAGAAACTTTCACATATAATGTGGGGTCAATACACTGAAAAAGCACAAAGACGTGTATTTGAGGGAAACAGACCGAGGCAGAATCCAGCCTCTGGGTAAATGACAGCGAGAAAAGGGGAAAGGGAAGCAAGGTCTTCTGAAGGTTGAGGTAAAATGTTTGATGTGAAAGAAAATTGGGAGGCTGCAGAGGAATAAAAAGCTAAGTTAAAATTATCAGAACCACCAGCAGTACACAATCTTTTGGCAGCATTCTCCAATCTTACACGTATTTATTACAAAAATTGGGACATTAAGCTTTCGAAGTCTGTTCAGGGAACAAGAGAGCAAAGCAACATCTTCAAGATGCTTTGGAGAAAGAATCTGTAATGGTTAGAGGCTGAAAAGACAGAACTAAAGCAACCCAAGAACCTGATAACGGAGTCACAGAGCACCAGAAAAGAAACCAGTGCCAGCGTCCCTCAGAGCAAAGGGCAGAGACACAGCAACCTGTCCTACTCATCCTGAGCTGGATCTAATGGCAAAGGGACAGGCAGTGGGGTAGACAGATCGAGATGTGAGAGAGAAAGCAATTCTGAAAGGGACCTGTACCCAAGAGGTGCTCACATGAAGGGAATGAAATTATGTGCACGTGCTCACAGCAAGGTTTTCCCAGAGCTATTTTCCTGTTCAAATTTGGTAAATACCAAGCACTCTGCAGACTGCAGCAATTCCGCCTGCAAGATGAAATTTTGCACAAGTTTTGCAAGGTTTCAGTTGACCTCAGAAGCTGTGTTTCCACATGGATGCCAAACCAGCACAAATACCCTTCACTCAGCAAGTTCAAGATTCTCAAGGATGTATTTTCAAGAGCTCAAACCATCCTGATAAGAACAGTGTTGATTATGGTGATCTGTTGTTTCATTTCATGCACTCTGCAACCATTGCACAAACCTCGCCTGTAAATCTGAACTTCCTTGGGTCTTAATCTTGAAGATCTGTGAAGATTTTAGGCAAAGCTTGAAGCCAAGAGAATGCTCTGCTCAAGCCTATTTCCAAATATCTAAAAGGCACTTCCATCACTGCTTTACAGAAGCACCAGAAACCCACACTCCCTCCTTCTACCGAGGCATGCCACCACACGGGCACAAACCACCCAAGTCACAGGAATAATATTCCCTTTGAATATTTCCTGGTGTCAAAGCTGAAAAACATCATAGAGCACATCACAGTATTTAGCCTGTTTTGTCCCTAAGAACACCAATAAATCCTTTCTCACCAGATTTTATTCCAATCTCAGCTGGAAGCATCCTTTTCCCTTTTTATTCTCCTCCAGTTTTATCACTGGATGACAACAGGATTACAGAAGGCTCTGATCTCTGCTCAAGTATCACGCAGACAAGCACTCCAAGTCTGCAGGTGAAATATAATTCTTACAGTGCTTGGGCTTGGGTTTATGGTTCTTTTTTTCCCTTTTGGGGGGTTGCTGGGGTTTGGCATGTGTTTTTAAAATTGTTTCATTTTTACTTTTCTTTTTAAACCCAGTTCTTCACATTCACGTGTTTGAGGCAGTGATTTTTAGGCAATTTCAGAGAGTTGTCTGAATTTTTCCAAAGTTCGTTAGCTAGCTAAGTCAGCACTCAAATGCAGGTTGCAGCAAGGGAAATGCTTTAGCTGAACACACAGACAAGATTTCCCAAGTGTGTTTCCTGTGCAAGTACTCAGCCCAAGGAAGCCCACACAGACCGAGCTGGTTTCTCTGCCAGGCTTTATCCACACTCAGTGACTGAACTGTGGATAACTGAGTGGACCTTCAGGAGTACAAGATAATACCCAGAATTATTCTCTTTTGCTGCATATTTGATTTTCATCATTTCCATTGTGGAACCAGCTAGACCGCTAACCTAGAGACAGTCCTTGTTCGCCTGGATAGACCCAAATATTTGGGTTTCTGTTTTTATGCAGCAATGGTTTCCAGTTTACAACCAACACAGCAGGCAGGGGACTGGAGAGGCTCAATTAGTACAAATGTTCTGGCCAAAGATTATCCATAAAGCCAATGCTGCCGAGTTCTGCAGGTTTCTGTTGTTTGTGTCAATATTCTCTGTGCAATGCAAAGTTCACAAAAAGAACAACTAAGAAAACTCGGACATGAGGTATTTTGCTGTTTATAACCTAGTCTAATGATTTAAATGAAAATTTAACTGTTTTCATGATGAAATGCCTTGTCAGTAACAATCAGGGCATCAAATTCAGTTTTATTTTCTCTAGAGGAGTGGCAGTGAGCTGTTTCAATTACAGTGAAATTGTTTTGTCAGCACACTGTTTAAAAGAGCAATAGGGCTGTGCTGTACAAAAATACAGATGCTGCTTACTGTGACTTAGTAAAAAAGAGAAATGGCATAACCTACTTATCTCTTCAGAGGGCTCAGTACTAGAAATATGTAAAAACTCCTGAAATCTTCATATTCAAGTATTTGAGAAGGTAGAATGTGAGTAGAAAACATTCACTCGAAGATATTACCACAAAGAGCCTTTGGAGCTACTTTTTACAATGTCATCCAGTGAAAAGCTAATAGAGATTTTTTTCTTTCCTTGATTACTAGATCATTACATTTAATAAATGTAATGATGTTTAACCCTATTGCAAATGAAATGTACTCTTCCAATGGCCTGAGTCATCTTTTGCCTTCAGCTTCCTCTTCAAAACACCACTGGCTTTGGACTGACAGTTAAGTTCTCATTTCATCTATAAATAATTGAGAGGGCAAATGCCCTGTTGCCACTCAAAAAGTAACCACGTTTTTACACTGACAAAAAGCAAACCTGTCCTGTAATGCTCCCTAATCTATAAATAATTAGATCTCAAGTGCTTTCTAAAGGTCAGTGATATTATCTTTTCCCTCCTGAGAGGCAAACCATGGATGGAGCAGAGCAATGTCGCTTCTCCAGACCCACCCAGTGGCAGACAAAAACAAAACCAGGTCCCCAGAGGTCTGATGGCTGCTGCACTTTCAATCCTTGTCATACACCAGATGCACCTCAGGTATGTCTGTGGCTTTAGAGCTTGAAGGAGTCAGCTCTGACTCATGTAACTTCCAGATTAAATGGAGCATGTGAATTAAATGGAATATCTAAAAAATTTTCAACATGTAATATGAAGCAGTGATTTTAACCTGCTAGAGGTGGAAAAAAGGCAGGTGAACTTTTGTGCTCACAGTTAGGCACAGACTTACCTGAAGAAATTAAGTTTGTAATTGAACAAGGCACAATGATGCATACTCTTAAACATCTCTTGAAAACATTTGATTTCATTTAAACCAACACTCTTTATTCCTCCTGGTTTTTGCCTGGTTTGATTATTCAGAAGCACACACCACCTTTCCAGTTCCCTGTGCTTACCTTGACGCTCTCAAATCTGACTGGAAATGCCACTTCAAGCAAAAGCAGGCCAGGTCCTCAGAGCATGCAGTTTTCACTCCCTGCTTGAATTTAACACCAGCCTTCTCATTTGCACATTTTTAATTAGATTAGCACATTTTTTACCTTTGGACACAGAACTCTTAATGAATTAGCCTGGTTACAGCCTCCTCTACCAATTTAACCGTTACATCAGGGTGGGTGGAACTGGATGATCTTTAGGGTTCCAATACTCATCAAGTCCATTTCCCATCACCTTGTACTTCCTCTCCTCCAATTGCCACCTCAAGTGACACAAGGGGTCTAAAACAGATTTACCTATGGCTCAGAGATCTTGGAACTCCTGAGACAGTTTGAAAGAAGCAAGCCCCAGAGCAAATAGGGATCATCTAAGGAAAACAAGGTCTGAAATCCACTGTCAAACAATAGAATAGAATTCTAGCAGAAATCTGTGTATTTCAAATATTTCATAAAGTTGCAAACAAAAATTCCCAGCAGGTCATCTGCAGAAAATATTATTATATTAGTACCAGAATACCAGAATGTGCTGATTGAAACCAATTCATTTTTTTTTAAACCAGGAACATTCAAAATGCAGAACTCAGACTGTTTTTATCTAATCTTAAGCTTTCCTTTTTCTCATTTCAAATTCCCTTGTTCCATTTCTCTTTAATCCTCCTGTATGCAGTGATATGAATTATTCAATTGCAGTAAAAAATAATGTTTTCCAAAGTTCATTTGGTTATTTTAGCCTTTCCTTGAAATATTTTGAGACTTTGATTTTTTGCTACACTTCAGAGTGAAACCACTAAATTGATTGAAAATTTCCCTGTTATTTTTCCAGCTCATGAAATAATAAAGTTATCATGGGGGAAAAAGCAAGAATATTCCCTCAACCTGCTAAAAATCAAATAAACAATTTCAAACTAAAACCTACGTTGTTTTCTAGCATGATGAAAACACCCAGCTAGGAAGGTACAGCCCTCTGTGAGGTCATGGTACCTGAAGTTCAAATAAAAGCCAATAACATTTTGTGTTCATGTGTGGTCTGCAGTACCCAACGGCCCCTCATGTTGTGTCAGGTTAGGAGGTTCACCCAAAAAGCATTGCTTGATAAAATGCTGTGAGGAACTCTACTGTAGGGCAGAGCTGATCTCACATGGCTTAAGGGCAGGTGTCAGGGAAGCACTGTCACCACCTGAGGTGAAAATTCACTTCATTTCCTTAACAAACCAACCTGATTTACATACTTTTTTTTTTTCCTGGAGCTGTGTAAGAATGTCAGGACTTGACCTACTCTCAACCTGCTCCCTGAGGGACAGAGTGCCTGTTTTTCTTACTGAAACTTTCATCCCTGAGATGAGGAAACAATCACTAGGAATGTCAGTTTTATGGTGTGTCCTGGAATGATTTGAGACAGGAAACTCCTTTTCTGACATGAAAAGGCAGTTTTCTACTGAGTGTCTGAGGCCAGCAACAGGAAAACGGTTATTAGCACAATAAAAACCATGAATGGTTCATAACCATATTCCAAAGCCAGAAACAGCATTTGGATTTATGAGTTATAAATGTTCTCAGAGTCAAAGGGAACCCAGCATCCTTTGGCTCTGTCCCTATCACTCCACCTTTTGTTCTGAGAAAATATGTAATAAAAATAAAATGCATAAATGGGTATGGGAAGGCTGGAGCTGCCCTTTCTTTTCCTGTAGGGTTTGCAGCTGGGTATCATGGACAAGAGTCTGCTTTAATTGTTATTATAAGCCAGTACAACTGCCACCATGTTCTGGCAATTCCTCACACCCCAAAGTCCATCTGTTCACCTCGAGCAAAGTTCCTGACAGAAACCCCCAGCCCATGCTAAGAAAATTGACACTTGCAGACTCCCTTCCCTGGAATTCAGCTCAGGCTGCTTTAGGGCCACCTGGATATCCTGTCAGACCCTTCCTGATGAGAATTGCCAAATGAAGCTCTTCCCCTCAATTGTCACGAGTGCCTGATTCCATCTGCAGCCTTGATTGCCCCTTCAAGTGCACCAGGGAAGCACTTGCTGTGCACATCAAGCAGGAAGATGGAAGAGTGCAAAACACAGATCTAGGGTGATTATCCAAAAATCACACTGCTGAGAAATGAGCATTATATCAGTTCAAGCGTCACTGAAACAGAGCGATGAGTATAGTCAGGTAAAACACTTGATAATTGCTTAGGATTTTCAGTGTTTGGAAAACAATTTCCTGGCCAGATGTTTTCACATTGTATCAGACATTTCCCTCCCTGTCGAGTGTTGTGCATTTCCCCCAGTTTATGATTCAAGGTGTTAATCATATCCAGTCTTTCAAGATGATTACCTGGTAGCATTAACATACAAATGTACAGTGATTGTCTCTGCTTTTCAGAATTCTTTGCATTTTGCACAAGGAAAACAAATAATAAAAGAAATAAATCAGTCTCCTTCAAGTTGCATGACGCCTATTACAAAATGAAATTACTATGAATTCACAGTCTATGAAAATTAGGTATTAATCAACTTCAAAGTACAGAAAACTTTCACCTGAGCTTGAAAGTAGCAACACAGAGTTAGAGTCTTTCAACAGGCTGGAGTTGACAGGCATTACTGCCTCATAAAACAAACACATTCCTTACCTCCAGGAATCATCCAGTGCTTTCATATCCTGTTGATCACACTTACCTAGTGCTGAGTATCTGCAGCCATTTCTGAGAAATATACACCAATTTACAGTATAAATCATACAAAATCAGGACACTATTTTAGAGTGTAAAATACTGTTGAATCTCCAGGCTTCTATCATGAAACAGTAAAAATTAATGTAGTTAAATTGGGTCATGTCCAACACCACCTGAATCTAGAAAAAAAAAAATAGAGGTTATTTACAAAGGAATTTGCTAAAGGCAGTATGATGGGCATACATCTCCAGTTTCCACTGATTTCACATGAAGTATTTAAATTTGTTCCTAGTGCATTAATACAGTCATTTCTCTGTGTCTGAATTCATTATGTGCTGTTTAAAGCAAACAGGGACCATCACAGCAACAGTTCTGTGTAGAGTCATTGCCAGACATGTTTCTGCAAGATTTGGATTTTGAACCCTTGTCTTGTTAGATTTCTGAATGAGTTACTAAAATAAACTTTCATGTCCATAGCACAGTGTCCTGTAACTGTGAGATATCCAATGGCTCATGACAGGTGTTCAGAGGGACAGAGCACAAGCCTCCTTCACTCCCAGCAGCAATCAGGGCTGAGT
Source organism: Geospiza fortis (assembly GCF_000277835.1). NCBI lineage: Eukaryota > Metazoa > Chordata > Aves > Passeriformes > Thraupidae > Geospiza > Geospiza fortis. The sequence continues at coordinate 496,068 of NW_005054556.1, read as the reverse complement.
CCAAGGGACCACAGCCCAGGCAGGAGCACCAAATCCAGATTTACACACCCCCCACTAACAGGGCCCAATGCCTTGGCTAATTCCTGATGCTGTGCTCTGCCCACTGCTCTTGCTTCTGTTTTTCTGTTGGGCCTTTCATGCTACAGCATCAGGGCTGAGTGATTTAAAATGAAATAAATCCGATTAATCTTCCAATCCCTTCAGTTCATTTTTATTCCTTTGCTCTCATGGTTGATACTCCCCCAGTCCTTTTGACCCCTCCACAGTTCACAGTTCTGGTACTGAAAGATATTATTTTCAAAGAATATGGGAGAAAAAGCCAGAGGGAAACATCAATGCATCCACATTTCCCTTTGTTTTTCCTCACTAAATTCATATATATTGGTACTGCAGATTAACAAACAGCTCCTCTTATCAGGCAGGAGCCAGGATCACCTATTCCAGAGTTTTTCACTATTATCTAAACACCTGGACTCAAAACTAGAACTGATAAATCATCAAAAGCAGCAAATGAAGGGAAATGTTTCCCTAGGTTCAGAGGAAAAAACATAAATGGGAAAGTTTGGATCAAATCAATCACAAATGAGTTGCAGCATTCTGACAATAATTGATTAGTCCTGATTTCACTATGATGAGAGTGCACCTGCTCCTGCTCATGTCTAGTGCTGGTAGACATTTGCTCCTTCACACCGAGTGCTCTCTTTCTTTGCAAGCAATGCCAACTCACTGCCAAGCCAGACTCTGAGCTCCAGTGTCACTGATGGCTCCAGGATTTTTGGGGTGAGGTGCCACCAGTGTCATCCACAAGTCCCAGAAAACCAAACCTGTGCCTAAACCACTTTCCTATTCTGTGTTCCAGGCTGGGTCTCAGAAGTTAAGGTAAATTCCTGGTACTTTTGGCTATTTGCTAGTAACTTGCATGAAAACAGGATGTCACTTTAAATTTTGCACCTCAGAGCCTCATTAAACACAGAATCTGCTACTGAAAGAAATGCCATAAAGACAGTAAGAGCCAAAAGAATGAATGCTGGCTTTTATTCAAGCCACAGGCAAAAGGATTACAAACTTCATGATGTGAAATGATGCCTGCACAGAGTAGGAATGACAATTAAGAGCTGGGCAAGGGATTTATATCCAACAGGCACAGTGATGATGTGTTCTGTCTAATGTGTTCAAGCCCACATTCTTAATACATCTCTGTATTTAATATTAATTTTACTTTTCTCTGTATCAATTCCATCATTTATCTATACATATCTGATTTTATTTTTCTCCAATTTTTAAAACCTAGCTAAAAAATAAAGCTTATGCAGAAATTGCACCAAGCTTTGCCCCCAGTGACTCAGCAAAATCCCTGAACCATTTAAGAAAACCTGTTCAAATCTTATCAGCCCACAGCATGTTCTCTCCTTGACATTGGGCTTTTAAACTTTTCCTGGTGTACACCAGTGTGGTCTGCTGAGTTATTACCTTAGAGACTGCATTTCCAAAGGAGGAGACTGACTTCTGCTTGGCTATAAGGCTTACTGATTGACAAGGGGAAAAGTCCCCACAGTGCTTTAAGGGCACAAGCCCCCATCACCACCTTTCCTAAACCTTGTTTACTCTTCCTGAAAGAGTTCCTAGAGGTAAATCAGCATCCAAGGAAAAGATGGAAGAAGTTTTTTATAAAGGTACCTCAAAAGAGGAACCATTGGCCCAGCACATATTCTTCATTCCCCACCTCAGGTTCTGAATTATGCATCTTTTATTCCATATGACTTTGCTTTAGCTCTAAGAGCAGTAACATGTAGTAAAACTGGAGGCAAACAACATTTACCTAGCTCCATTTTAAAGGAGTAATTATTTCAGCACAGAATATGACTTAGAATATCAAGCACATTAATCTATATTGATACACATTGTTACTTGAGATATTTTTCTGTTAAAACTTTACTGATTATTTAGAAACAAGGAGGCAAAGTGAGTGTCATTTCTGGAAATGAGCCATCTTTTACCACTGGCTAAGAGAAAGTCCCAACAAATGTAACTGTTTGAGGAGCAATTAATGAACTTGATGTCTATTTCTAGTGCAAGACTACATGATTAATGAGCTGTCATGTTCCTAAGGCATTCCCTGGCATGTTTCTGTGAGCCTGTTCAGATAATGAGCCTTAAGAGATGAATGAAGCATGTCCTGCCAGACCTGCTGGGATGATTTCCTTGTACCATAAGCAGGGGACACGAACTATCTCAGCTATTCCTAAAACAAATCTATCTGCTCATTAATCACATCCTGTCTCACACTGTGTGAGAGCCATGATGAAAAGGAGAAGCACGTGACAATAATGCACACACAGCATCCAACAACCTGGACTCCTCAGCTGTGTGGGCTTCCCCAGCTGGAGGAAAGGTGCACACAAGGTGTTGGCAGTGTGCAGTGACCATCACCACAGACTACCTCAGACACAGCCAACAAAACTTACCTCAACCTGATCAACCATTTTCCAGGATCTTGGGAGCAGGACTTCAGTCAGGACACAGCACAGCCCTCCAGCCATTGTCCTTTCCTGCGGGCTTACCTCAGAGAGAGCAGGTGCAGACAGGACATTGGGGCATCACTGCTCAAGGAGTGAATTCTGCTCTGGAAAGCAGGATTGGGGTGGTCAGCTGGCAGGTTCTTCTGCAGAGACTAAGTCAAGAGGTCATTAGAAAGCCTTTTAAAACAGAGGAATTCTACAGCAAACACAGGGTACTTTTAAGGCCTCTCTGTCTAATTTCTGGGTGGTGGTGTAGTGTTCTGGCTGCTTTTTTTGTTTGTCTTTCTTCAAAATATAATCTGAACTGTGACTTCCCTGACTCAAATATTGCACCCAAAGCCACGTGGACAGAAGGCACTGCCCAATAGTCTTTGCTCACTTAAGTTATTTGGCAAACTCCTGAAATGCACCTGCTGATACCAGGAAATTATTTGGATGGCTTTAAACAAGTGTGGAGGTAGACCCAGTGAGAGCTAAAACTTGTGCCCTGATGGTCCCTCTGTACCTACCAAGTGAAGGAGAGAGTGCAGCAGAGAAGCCACCCCTGCATCTACAATAGCAGCTCTGGGCTATTCATCACTAACACCAGCAACTAATGCAAAATGACCAATTAGAAGTGAAGCCCTATCACCTCCTGGGTTTCTTTTCCCTGCTGTCATGAGCAGAGCTTTAGACTGAACAAAAAGGAAAGCTTGTGAAACAAGCTGTAAAATTTCACATCACTGTCACATCCAATGAATTTAGAGAGAAGCATCTCTGGACTGCAGTGTACTGTGAGAAAGTTGCCAGGAAACAAAGTATTCCTCCTGCTCTCTCTTATGTTTCTCTAACCTGGTTTTCCTTTCCCTGTTCCCATTCATCAGATGCAATGGCTTGTCCACCTCATTTTGTACCATAATATTTTGACAGACTACAGGTTTTTGATAGTCAGATGGTAACTAGCTTTACTAGTTTTCAATTGCAAAAGAAAATAAATCCCAGAACTGCCAGCATTTCTTATAACTTGTCTCTTTTTGTTCTATTTCTTTTATTTGCCAAGCATAAAACAAGGACTGAAACTAGATGAAGTAATTTTCACAGTTTGTTCCAGCAGAGCAACAGCAAGTTATGATGCTTTCTCTCACTTCCTAAAGACCTAGGAGACAGGATTTGGGTTTTATGATTTGTTGGTTTTGTTTAGGGGTTTTTTTTAAACAAGAATTAAAATCTGAAGGATTAGTTTGAACAAAGAGGTTTTCAAAACAAACAGTTATTGTAAGGTTAGCTGCAGAGAACCCTGATAAAGAACAGGGAAACTGGATGCAATGATTACAGCTCATCTCTTGACTGAAGTCTAGGCCACAAATAGAAAACTGCAATCTTCTAACTAGACTACTACTTTTGCAACACAATCATCCCATGCTGGTGCTCATTAAACAGCAAAATCTGTCCACACCAACTGAATGAAATAAAATTCTAATGCCTAAGGAAACAAATAGAGGACAGGGGAAATCTCTTCCTATTCATTTCTCAGCTAATTGGGGGGATCAGCTTTACTAGAAGCATTTTTGCAGTAACAGGTATGGTTTAGCACATGATTTATTGTGATGCAAGGGAATACACATCGAAGTTTACACCGAGAATTAAGTCCAATATTATGGGATAATTAATGTGACATTGACAGAGCAGCTTGCTGTATGCACACATTACTTAGCAAGCCTCAAACACATTTGTCCTTTTCTGATAAGCAGCTGTGCAATAAATCACAGAAGGCTTTTTTGTCTAATTCTGCAAACTACAACTTAAGGACTGACAGCATTAAATCAGGTCACTTCCAGCTCCATGCAGGACCCAGGCAGTTTCCTGAACTGGACATGGCCCCTATTGCAATTTAACCGTAGCAGGCACCCAGGCCTAAACATAGCAAAACATGGAACCACACAGGATACCACAAGGAGAATTCCCCGTGTCCAGCCCAAAGCAGCACAACTCCACACACACAATGGCAACACCTGTCAAACAAGGCTCAGTTCTGAAACCTCAATAGCTGAGACCTCCCACAACAAGAGAGACAGGCTCAAGGAAACCAACCTCTCCTGTACTCAAATGACAAACTCTGGGTGATTTTGTGTGTGCGTGTGGGTGGGAGAAACAATGCTCTGTAGTCTGAAAAAGAAAACATGAAAACAAATACATAGAAACATTGCTTTCCTTTTGGAATTTACAGATGACTTTTCAGTAGGCTGCCTTTCAGCATCAAATTCTTAGACTGAAAAAGCAGCGAGGTGCTGGAGTCTTAGGAAGCTTTTAAAAGAATAGAAACTAACAAAACAAACCAAAACATCTGCTAGTAAATAAAACAAGCTGCATCAGTTCTAGAGGGTAAAATAAGACACATCTGTCTGGGGTGGACACTGTGAGAACACTGTTTCTGTCAGTCCTCAGAGCAGGGTTAATCAGGACCTGTCGCCAGAATCACTTCTCAATCAGTACTAATTTGCCACGTGCAACACAGACCGTGTGGAGGAGAACGAACAAACGCTGGAGAACATCACAGAGCTGCTGTGTTGAGCTGCCTAGAGGGCTCAGGTCCTGTTTTGCTCTGAGCAAGATCACACCAAGTCTGCTCCTAAGCAAGCACAAGTTTGGGTGTGCTTGTGGTTGCTGCGCTCTGCCCGGGTTCGGCTCTGCCCTACACAAACACACACAGTGCAGAAGGTAAAACTGAGTTTATCACACGTTGTACCTCCCCCAAAAAACCACTGCCACCGCAGGCTCTGTTCCTGGCGCCGTGTGCCCGAGCGCAGGGAGCACAGGAAGCCCAGGGCCGGGGCCGAGCAGGGAGCAGGGCCCTGCCGCAGGCTCGGAGCCCCGCAGAGCCCACGCCGAGCCGCTGGGGATTCAGGAGCCGGCAGGAATCGGGAACAGCCCCGCCGCTCCCGCTGTAAGTACCCGGCACTGCCCCCGATGGGCTGTAGCTGCTGACAGGTGACACAATCATTTGTCTTTTATTCAGCTCCAGCGCTGAGTTACTGCGGGCTGCAGCTGTCTGGGCCTAGAGGGAGGCATCGTGCGGGAGTTGCATTTGCTGCTATCGAAGGCAAGAGGTTTATAAAAGCTAATGAAATACAGCCAGCAAGGAGGCTGCAGAGGGTCTCCATCTCAGCAGCAGCAGCACACAGATGCCTCCGGCTGTTACACAGGGCAGCAAAAAGGCACCAGCCTTTTCAGGCTCTGATGCCATAGAAAATATTTAACATTTTCACTGGAACTGCTGGTTTTCCATCATTTGACTAGCTGCTGGAGCTGTTAATTTTGTCATTTTTTAAGTCATGCTCAGCAAGCTTAGAGAACAGCCACTGAAATGAAGACAAAAGCCCAATGCTATTAAATATTTTCATGCCTTAAGAGACTCTCTCAAGCAGTCCATGGCTACAACTGGCACACTTCAAAATCTGCAGTTAAAGATGTGTCCTGCACCAGCCCGTTGTTAGGGACATGGTCTTTACCAAAGGAACAAGTCTCATGTGAACTCTGACTACAAAAAGTGCAAATCATTTCCAAAAAACTTTCTGACAGTTAAAAATTTAATCCTATATGAGGCACAGAAAGTCACATAATCCTAGTGTAAGATGAAAAGCAATTTGACAGAAAAAAAAATTAACATTGCTTTAGAGTCATCACCAAAGGACTTAACACCTGTTTACAAGGCTTGGTCGTGTGGGTTTAAAATAAATCTCACTAATACTTCGGGAGAAATCATGATGCTATTTGCTTTCTGGGATATAAAAAGAGATTAAAGTGTCAGGAAAAGCATCAAGTTTTCTAAGATGCACTATTTACTGATAACGCCTAAATAACTTTCTCTCATTATGAAGGAAAATGATTCTGTAGCAAAATATCCATGGATATCTAGTGTGAGGAACTCTGTCTTTAAAGCAGCAAGGCTCCTCCACTAGAATAACCTGGGGAGAAGGATTGCTCACACTTTTCTCTTTCAAATGAAACAAGGGCAAAAAGCTTCTCCTTGAATGTCACTTTCACTGCAGCAGCTCCTCCAGCTCTGTCACCAAGCCCCAAGGTCAGCAGGGCTGTGGAACCCAATTTCCCTGCACAGCAGCACCAGCGCTGCTCTGGCTGCTGAGCATTTCCTGAGCTGGGCAGGGGAACACCAGGAGGGCTCCAGAAGAGTTTCCCAGTGCCTTGCCTATCAGAACCCCAAGCCTGTCTTCTGTGCTATCAGAGCTGCTGCCTGCACTCCTGAGCAGTGTCCCAGGGAAGGTCCTGCCCCAAACTGCGCAACACTGAACTCCTTGTTCTCCACTCAAACTCTCTCTCCATAAATCTTCACGCTGTGCCCCTCCTACAAGCACCACAGCAGAGCTCCGGCTGGAACACCACCTAACCCCTTTCCATCCCCTGCAGCTGATTTTCTGGGGAAGCTCAATGTTGCAGTAATTCCTGTTCTGCTTTTGACCATCTCAGTCAGAGAGGCAAATGAATAAAAAGAACAAAACAGTGAGAATACAGGGGCAGGTGTATAGGAGGCCAAGGGGGAGCACTGAAGAAAAACTGCTCCAAAGAACCAAGAGAGGGGAGAGGAAGGGAGGGGAAGGAAGTGGCTGAGCAGCACCTCAGGTGAGGCTTTCCTGTTGCTTCTGATTTCTGCTATGAGCAAAGCCCCTCTCCAGTTAAAAATGAGCTTTTTCAAACTGCTGCAGAATAAAGCTGTACCCACACAACCCCCTGAACTTCTCATTTGTCCCTGGGTGAGCACTTAATTCACTGCAGCCAAGCACTGCTGTACAGCACCCTCCAGCCAGAGCCCCTTATTCGTACACAGATACAAAAACACACCAACAGTCCCACACTTCCACATTTATTTACAGCTCCCTCAGTTTTCCTTCAGCATTAACAGCAGTGAGATATCAAGCATTGTGGGTTTTACCTTGAAGGCTTCTGCATGTCTGAGCAGGCACACTCTTACCTGTAAAAACCTGGAGGCTGCTCCTCACCTGATAACACTTGGCCTTAGGCCAGGATGAAAACTTCCATTGCAAAGAAGTCCCCAGGCAAACAATCTTTATTTACTCACAAGACTTGCAGAAAGGTAACAGTGCATTCAGAGCAGAGCGAAGTGAAAGTTTTTCTACTGAGAACTGGTGTAGGAACAAGTGAAACTTGAACAATGACTTTGATGTTCTTTGATGCTCTATGAACTATTTTCTTTCACCATTATGCTGTGTTGCAGATTCATTTAGTACACACCAGCTACTCTTGGCTCTGTGGAAATGTAATCCTGTTCCCTCCAAGTAAACCAGATTTTTTTTCCCCAAGAATAAGCAGGATTGCACCCTTGCAATTACATCCCCCAGAGTTACCAATGTACATTAAGCACTCTTGTCAGAAGTACTTTTATCAGTCTGTCATTTCATAAAAGACTAAATAAATCCCTGGAAATGGTTGTGTTGAACATTTTAATACTCTCTATACTCCATTTCCACTGCACTGAAGAATGCTGCCTGCATATTGGTGCGCAGTGTTCTGCCTGAAGATACTCACTAGTTCTGCACTGGTGGAGAAACACGCTCAGGTTTCTGAAAAAAAATGCCTCTCCTTAAAGTTTAAAGCATTTTCTTCTTCATTCTTGTTCATTCTTTGATATATCATTTCTATAAAATACCTGCTTTTATGCTGCTCTCTAATCTTGTTCAAGCACTTGAACAAGTTGATTTCAGGGGAAGTTTAAGGGTTTTGTTTTGTTTCTTTCCTTGGTCAGTTTATTTTTTTAGAAAATTTGTTTAGTTGGTTTGGGGCTTTTTTTGGTGTGTTTTTATTTATTTGATTTTCCTCCTATTGTCCTAGATTCGGATTTTTTATGACAAATTATCTAGGTTCTCTTTTCTCACATTTTCCCCTTTTTTCCATCCATGGAATCAGACTGTCTTCAGGTTTTCTAAATGCCCCAGTAGAAGCTCTGAAATCACAGGAGACTCCTTTGGAAGCTTTTGTACAACTGTGCAGAATTGTGCTTGCCCTGAAGAATACTTTGTTAAAAATTCTGAAGGTTAGAAAGTGCTCAAAGCTGATGTGATGTTCATTTTTTTTTCTGCTAAGCCAAGCACAGAAACATTGAAATGCTTTTCAGATTATTGAGAAAATTGATAGTGTTCAACAAGCAGGACTCACCTTTCAGCACCTCACCATGAAAAAAGCTCCACAGGATTCCCACCTGTTTAGCTTGGTTTCAGAAGCAGGAAAGCCAAGTTTCTATAGCAGGAACAGAGCTTCTCTATCCTTCAAAAAAAATGACACAGGAACACATGATATGCACACAAATTTGAATACATGTCATCAACCAGACACTCTACACTGAACCAGCCATGCACAAGGGATAAGGTTAATCCCATGTTCCTCATTTAATCTTATTCCAAACACTTGGCTGGTGTCTAACCATGGACATCAATAGGAAAACCAGAAGAAACCTCACAGCAAAGACAGCAGAGCAGGTAATAAAACAAAATAATAAATAAAAGTTTGTATTTCATGACCCCAGGGTTTAGGGCTGCCAGGCAGTGTCCATTCCCACCCTGCCTGTGCCTGAAGGAGCTGTTCCAGGCCCATGTTTGCTGTGCCATCCCTACACAGAGGATGGAGTGCAGGGTTTCAGCCGGAGTTCTCACTGCTCCCTCGGCTGATGCTGATGCTCCTCAGTGCTCCCTGCTGGTGACAGCTCTGCAAACCCCAAACCGGCTGCAGTGCCACAGTCCATGCTCCACAAGTGCCTCAGGCCAGAATTTCAGCTGGAAGTTCCTGCTAGAGCAGCCTGTCATTTCCAAGAAACATTATCATTTCCTCTTCACCTTCTCTCCTTCCTCCCCCCTGAAAGACTTTGTTTCATCCATGCTGAAATAGGCTATTTTTATTCAGCTGCCATCAGATTTCCATACACCTGCTCAAGGCACTGGGGTTTGATGGTGATGCTAAAGGTCATCCAGCTGCACGTGCAACTCAATTTTATGTCTATAGGCATTCACCTACACACAGAAATGCCGAGTGGGGGTTTTTTATTTGATTAGAAGTTCTAAGTCTACTGTCACTGATTTCCCAAAGCACTAAGCTTTTTTAAAAAAATTCACATGCACTGAACATGCAACACCTTGAGGTTAATCAACATTATTTGCACTTGGTTCTCCCAGGAAATGAGGGAGGGTCTTACAGAAGGAACTTCTGCATGACAATAGAATCAAGCAGAGCTGCACTTGCAGTGCACAGGAACACATCAGTTCATAGCTCCCACCTAGATGTGTGTCAGTGTTTCAGTTCAACCCCTGTGTGACTTGGGGAGTCCTGGAAAAACTCAGCTGTGGCTGCAGCCTGTGCAATGCTGCAGAGCAATGGGTGCTCACAGCTCTATTTCTCTTCTCTCATTTCCTTCTTCTCTCTCCTTTCCCTGCCCTCACAGCCCTGCTCATTTCACCCTCCCACACTGTACCCAAGTCCAGGAACAGACACACCTGATAATTCTGCACTGGGAATGTGGTGACTCCACATAGACTCCTCAGTGTCTCTCTGCCCCTTTTTGGAGCAACTTCAGGATCCCTGAAGGTGAAGAAGTTGAGAGCTAAGTCAGAAATCCAACAGCCAGCCACACTCTTTTCCTGTAGGATTGCTGTTCAGCCTGTGTAGGAGCTCCCTCACTGCACTAGGTTCGTGCTTCTTCCACACCCACTGTCTGAAGCAGACTCTGGCCTTGTGAAAGAAGGCTCCGCTTCAGCCCCCACACGCATTAATTATGGGAAAGATTGCAGATTTTTATCATGTTTTCTCAGAGAAACTGAATGAAAAGTACCAGAGGAGTTTCATTAAAACCTTGCCATGAGCAAAAAACCTTATATTCCACCAGAAAATGTGCTGGATTTCTCCTTTGTGGCATGCAGAGAGAAATGACAGAATGGTTGGAGTTGGAAGGGACCTTAAAGACCATCCAGTCCAGCCCTCTGCCAGGGGCAGGGACACCTTCCACCAGCCCAGGCTGCTCCAAGCTCCATCCAGCCTGGCCTCAAACACACCCAGGGATGGGGCAGTCACAGCTCCACGGAGCAACAAACTGGGGAGCACCAACAGCACTGCAGAGTCCTCCACACACGTCTGCACAAAAGTCACGAGGAAAACTCTCCCTCTTTAAACCTTCCACCAAGTGTTACCCCTGGTTTAATTGGAAGCCAGTCTCCCACACTATAATGGACATTGAATTCTCAGCTCCTGTAGCTTTCAGACTCCTTGTCACAGGAGGGAACTCTCAGGACAGTCATTCTGTGTGGCCTTGTGTGCATTTATTGTTTACTGTCAGGCATTGGCAAACACCAGTGCAGGAGTTTCTGAAGGGGATGTCCCTGCACAACAGAAACCATTGTCATTTTGGCAATTCAGAAAAGTCTTGAGCTTCAGCCCTGTTTAGGATGGGAAATACTCAGAATGACATACCATGCCTTTCTCTGTTAGGGGCACTGTTCAGGGAATGTGGTCAAGGAGCTGTCAGTTCCCTCCAGAGGAGCATTTCTGCTGCACTCTGCTTGGAGCATCTCCTTTCACCAGGAGAGAGGAAGGAAAGGGTCAGAAGCACACACAGGTTTCCTCCAGCAGCTTTCCCAGGCAGAGATTTGGAGCATTTTTGTCACCACCCATGACTGGTTGGGCTCAGTCAGTGCTTTGTACTCTGGCTCTCCAAGATGTACCCAAAAGGGAGAAATGTGCTCTCTTTAGATAAAGATTCATTAGCCGTGTCACACCCGGGGCCCTGTCCTGCTGTGCACAGATCTGAGGCTCAGCACAAAGGGGGGTTTGTAACCCGATCTGACCACAGGGAGGCCAGGCTGCTTTCACAGGGACCCTCGGATCTGGGAGTCTGAGAGCCCGAGCAGCCAAACTCCTAAAGGCTCCTCCCCAGCATCTTCTGGACTGCTTTACAAGCCTGACTTGAAAAGTCCCCAGCACGCATTCACCAAGCCAGCAATAATCCTTTATCGGATGTGAAATGGTGTCACAGCACCCAGGGCCCAGACATTTCAAGGCCCCAAGATAGAGGCTGGCTGGCATAAAAGAAAATTTCTTGTACAGAAAGCTTTAAAGGCTTTCAAAGCCTGCGGTAAATTTCTGCATTCACTCCTTTCCCCCGTTACACACTGCAGTGACTCAGCGCCCTGCAGTTCCCCGGCACTTTAAATACTGTATCAACAGCTTGTTTCAGACAGAAACAGTTTCACAGCCATCACAAAAATACTGTGTCTTCCCGCTACCGACGCCAAAGCCTTGTCTATGCTTACACCTTCCATTTCCTTTTCTCCTCATTTGCTGTAGTTACAGCGTTGGACATAACCCTTATCCCTTCTGCCTGAGGCAACACTAACATCAAGGTATTTCCAAGCAGATGCTTGCCCGTTTACAGAAAACACAGAACCTCCCAAAGAACTTACAAGTATTTGCTTCCATTAGAGATAGGACTAGGCAAAAATGTAACTCATTTAAGATACATGCAATTTGGTACGTTTGTGCTGAAAAAACAAACATTGATTTTATACAGAGTAACCTTGAAATCAGCTGGAAAAGTAACAGCCCAAAGCTGCTTCACAATCGCCCAAAAGAGCGGTAAGCGGTTAAAAGCAATACTGCTAAAATGTCATTATTTATTTAACATAGTAAGCCTCTCTCAAGAACATTTTAGTTTTTACTTTAGGAACAAAAGGCTCTCTAAGAAAAGATGTCAATACCACCATGCAAGTTTATCTAATAAGAATCGAGACAATGGTAATCAAAAAGCCAGGAAAAAGGAATTCCTAATTAGCCCTGTGCCCTTCCAGCTGGAATGGCAGCCTGAGTGAACACATGGGCCTGCTTTTCTCTCAGGTTCACCTGAAACACCTGATGGGCACTCGAAGGCATTTCATTTCTTGCCTTCACAGCAGCCCAAGCATTTCAGCATTGAAGCTGAAGATGCCAAACTTGGACATACACACCAGAATCTACATAGTACTGCCAACTTCAAATAAATCAAGACATAAACAAAACTTTCTGTCGCTGTTTTGAAATATACCTAACACATACAGTGACACATAACACACGTACTTCAGGGAACACGGTATATTGGAATAGGAGATGTCAGGCTGCCCATGGCTGGAAGACACCCTAGTGCCTGTGTTAGCTGGGAAGTGAAAGAAGAACCAACGAGGCTGTTCAAACATGTGAATTAATGGCATCCTCAAGATATTTTACATCTCATACACACACAGCCACATTTCTGACATAGCTATTCTGCCATTAAGACATGTTAAAGCGAGAAAGAGGGAATGGAAATTTCAGTACAAGGCCAAAAAACTCACTTGAGCCCCCAAGGAAAGGGACAGAAACCATATCAGCCCAGACAACCACAAGAAACCTGTCCCCACCACCCTGGCAGCCCTGAGGGCCCCTGCCCTGCGGTACCAACAGGCTGTGCCCACCAGAGAGGCTCCCGAGCCCTCATGGCCTCCCCACAGCAACCTCCTTCCCTCAACACCGACAGAACTCGCACACCAGGCTAATCAAACACACCTACCTTCAGCACTGCAAAAAGTCCCGTCCATCCATGTCTCTCCTCTGATCAGGTCCCTTTCCTGGTCCGGAGAGCCCCGTCCCTCGATGGTGCCCGCCCCGAGGGCTCCGCCTCAGCGCCCGGTCCCGCCGCCTTCACACCTCGCCCCGCCCTCAGCGCCCCTCACGCCTCCCTATCGAAGGCCAGAGCTCGCCAAGGTCTGGCGAAGCTCATTGGCGCAGTTTAATACGTGCTTGCCCCGAGCCACCTTGTGTCCATCTCTTACCTCGGAGCCTCTTACAAGTAAATAATTCGAATTTACACCGCTCCTCCCGCTCGCCCCCCGCCCCGGCCCTCA
>NW_005054556.1:463666-482549 GCF_000277835.1 Geospiza fortis | reverse complement strand
CGGTGACCCGAGATGGAGGTGAGGGAGCCCCGTCCCTGAGCCCCTGCTGCCGGCTGTAGCCGAACTGTTCCCGCACGGGCCGCACTTGGTGAGGAGCTGCTGGCTCAGGTTGATTTCCAAGAGCGCTGTCCCTGGGACTTAGCGGGTGTGGTGGGCAGGCTGCCACTAGGTCTTTGAGATCCTAATTGTAGATCACAGGAAATACCACCAAACTGTTTTATTAAATCCCAGATAGATTTAAAATCATATTTCCTGGACTGTTATACCATGTGGTAATTAGCAATAACAGTAATCTGAATCTTAGTACCTGTAACCTCACCAAAGGACCTGGAAGTGTGAACAATCTCTAATTAAAGTTTGGTAAGTAGCAGCTGATTGAAAAAGAATTGATAACCCACAAAAATTCAAAAAATCTCCATGCAGCAAAAGAGCTCATAGCTTTAGCAGAGAAAGTTTGGGGAACACAGGAGGGTTTTTGCACCAGTGCTAAAACCAGTATATTTTGTACTCTGTATTTCGCAAAGTGCTGCAAAATACAGAGTACAAAACATTGGAGAGGAGCAAAATGTTTACCAGTTTCCAAAATATCCATCTTGGAAATCAGTGGTGGAAAAGCTAAACAGGATTATGTAGGCCAAAATAAACCCGAGAGAAATGTGTTATGTGAAGATTAGAAAAATTAGGCCCAGTTTTGAAGGAAAGCTTTACCAAACCTTCCACTGATGCTTTTCATGGCCATTACCAATACAGTTTTTGTGAACATCTTGAAGATCAGCTTCCCTCAAAAGGCCCATCCCATTTCTTTGGTGATGAAGCTGATGGGATTAAGAATAAATCCATTACTGTGAATAATGCATCACTTGAGGAGTTATATTGGCTGAGTCTGAGTACCCTCTCTGTCAGAAGTGAATTCAGCACAGAAACACTGCCCACCCACTCTGCAGAACCCAGTGCAGTCACACTGAGCTGAATGTGTTACAGCAGAGGACACCAGGCACGGCTTTTCCAGCAGAACACTGTGCAGGCGGCTGCAGCTCATGAGTGTCTCACACAGATCAGGTTAATTGCAGCAGTAATAATCAGCTTTTTGTTGGTACGAGGCACCACAGTCAGATTCAGCCTGCCCTGCCCTGGCTGTTGAGATGTGCAAGGAAACATTCCATCAGTCAGCTCCCAGCAGGCCTCTGCCTTATCCTGTGTTAAACAATTTCTAACAGCCTGTTCCTAAGCACAGCTTTCTCCCAGCCTTCAGAGCAATCCCAACTAGCAAGCAAAGCAGGAGTTTAGGGGTTAACAGTAACTGGAGGAAAAGGTTCACCCACTGTAGTTGTTAAATGTGGGTTTGTTTCACTCTAATCACCCATTAATGGTGAAACATTTGTGTGCCTCTATATAATTTATAATATATAGCTCTATACCTAATGCCTATATTTAGAAGTGTATAAAGTATATGCATTTATAATTCATACTATATAATGATATAATCAAGTTTAACTTCTGAAATTAGCAGTTCATTTACATTTTTACCAGGTACCTAACAGAAATTTGGGAATGCTTAGATTAGCCTGATCCACTCTGACTCAGCTTGGTTATGGAATGAGTGGATGGCAGCAGGTATCCCCTGTGGTGTGGAGAGCAGGGAAGGATCTAGCACACCTCAAAGTGATTTTGTTTAATTCATGCAAGTCCATGGGTCTCAGGAATTGGTCTAAGGCTTTCCTGATCCAATTTTGTGTAGCTTCTTCCCCTTGTATTGTGTTACTGTGCTCAAGGGGCCACAGCTCAGGGAAAAGTGGTTCTGTTCTGCTCGTGGCATTCCAGGCTTAAGGCCAAATGGAGCTGCAGAGGTGTAAATAAAGAGCAGATTTGGTTCCCAGTGTCCCTGGTGCAGGACTTGAAGGCTAACTCATAAGAGAGAGGAAAAAGTGGACTGAGCTCCTGCCTTATTTAATTCCCCTCGTAACTACCCTGTTCTTTAATTACATTTATGTAATTGCAGAACCCAGGAAAAGACATTTAGTCCCTGTGACTGGAGTTTTTGCTTTTAAATTTAGATCACTGGCTCATTAAATACATCCTGTAGTTGTATGGCCAGGAACTGACTTAGTGTTGATCTGTTTGACATGATAATTACTCCTGTCACGGAGTTTACAGCTTCTCCTTGGAGCAGGGCACTCCAGAGCAATCCCTGCTCAGAGACCTTCCTGCCAGGCAGGGTTGTGGCTCAGAAGCTCTGCAGCACTGCTGATCCATGAACTGGCAATTAAGGGGTGGTAATTCAGGTACTGCAAGGCACTGAGACCCTTCAGCAGCACAAACACGCCAAGGTGTGAGTCTGTGCTGAACACACCTGATGATCCTTGATCATGGATGGGCAGAGGAGCAAATGCCTCTTTATTTTTCCCAAATGGAACAAGGATCTCAGGAGGAACAGGCTTTTTTAGGGTTTGCCTCCCAACTACGTTTGACTTTTCAGTTTCAGAGAACTGATCCTGTTTTTACTGAGGAAAGGAAGTTTAAGAGCAATCATTCTACGCCTCCGTGCAACTTTTCCTTGTGCCAGGTTTTGGTTCCACTAAAGAGAGAAGATATCCTTGTATTTTAGATTTGCTCATTAACCAGAATTATGAGATAGCAGACTCTGAACCTGAGCTGTAGAGGAAGCAGAAATGGCTTTGACAACACCCACTGCAGCAATTTTGCTCTGCGGGTATTAATTAGACAACGTGAAAAAAATGCTGAAAAGTTCAGGGCTGATCTTCTCTTGCCCAAGGAAGGAATTTAACTGTGAGAGCAATTCCTCACATTTCCAAAACCAGCTCCTGCTCAGTGCAGTGGACAAACACCATCCATGTGTTCTCTGGCCAAAGGGATATGCTCTGATTTTCTCAATGCAAACTCCTCCAGTCTCCATGGAGCAGGACCTGGACAGCCTGGCATGAGAGCACGTGGCCTGGCTGTAAGGCAAGACATCTTCATCCTCATGCACACTGCTAATGTTTAATTTAGGCGTGCCCAGTGAGCAAATACATGAGTGTATTAATTCCTTTGCAGTCTCCTGATGTATACAGCAGCTCTGTGATTTGATTTGAATTGATTTTGCTGCTAGGTCTGGCGACCCCCAATAAGAAATTGTTGCATTCACCACAAAGTGATTTATGATGGCAGAACTCTCTATTGTATAAATACTTTGCAATGCATTAGTCAGAAATCCACTATCTTACTTCATTAAACCAACAAATACAATCAATTCTTATCTGATTTACAGTTTTTATGCACGGAAAAATGATTTTACCTTTATGCCAAATGGAGTTGAAATGTAGCTCACATAATAAGAAATGTCTCTGCCTCAGTGTGCAAGTGCCACTAATCACCATCAGAGCCTGCAGTTCAGGACTGAGGCTCTGATCACTCTCTGGCTGGCACATTACAGCAATGAAATGCACATGCATGTTTTGGTAAACAGTGCTGAGCATTAGCACCCACCGTGCCTGATTGCAGCTAAACACCCACCTCGTTTTAATCACAATGGGAAATGAAAGGCACGGCTGGAATGCCAGCATGGAACAAATGGCATTAGGAGATCAAGTGTTTACCAGCAATACATCATTAGTTACTGCCTCTCCTCTCAAACATGCCCCAGGTCTGTAACAGCTGTCCTGTGCATGCTGATATGTGAGTCTTGAAAATATCATATACAGGAATCACTTCAGTCAGACCTGAAATGCAGAGCCAGGACTTGCTTGCTGTATGTATGCAAGCAGAATAGCCCATTTTCAGAAGTAATGCATCTTCTAATTTAAAAGGATGGATGTGCTACTGAATCTATGGCTCCTTATTACAACACAGAGTCAATGAAAAGAGCTCTCACCCAACTGCTCTGCAGTCCATCCGTAATTCTGCCAGAACCTCTAAACACCACATTGCCCATGGAGTCCCTCTGTCCCAGTCATTTGCATCATCATTTTGAAGTAAAACTACCTGGGGCAAGGTGTTGGATCCTTTTTGCCACACTGACCCTGGCCCCTTGTGCTTAGAGCGTGGGGAACAAGGGAGGTTTTAACAACCTAAAGCAGAAAATGAAAATAATTGAACATTTTCTGTGAGTGATTTAGTTACTGAGATGCTGTAAAGAGATGAGTGGCAGAGGAGAGTTCTGTGACAGAGTTCTGTGACGTGTCCTCTCCCTGTGGCAGATGTGCTTTGCCAAGAGCTGGTTGAAGCCACCTCAGCCCTCTGGAGGTGACCTCCAGGCTCAGCCAAGGGAGGGTGGCACTTTCCTGGGGAGGAGCTCCAGCACAGCAGAGCCACCCTGTGCTGCAGCTCTGGCAGCCCCCGGTGGGTGAGCACGGCCAGCCTGGATTCAGGGCCTCTCTCAGTGCTGCCTGTGCTGAGCTGGCTGCTGCTGCCATGGCCGTGGGACACAGCCCGGGCACAGCTTTGCTGTCACCCTGCCCTGGGTGGAACCCAAGCCAGCCCGCCCGGGCTCTGAGTGCTGGTGCCAGGGCTGCCCCCAAACCCAGGCACGCTGCAGCCTGAGCCTGTTTGGGATTCTGTGCAGAGATCAATGATTAACAGCAAACCCCAGCCATGCTCCAGGTTCTGCTGATACACAGCCCTCCCCTCTCTCCCCTACTGATGGGGAAAGCGGCCTGCCCGTGGCTGCTGCTGCTGCTGGGAGGGCTCTGCATTTCTGTGACATCAGCTGCACCTCTGCAAAGGCACATGGCAGCTCCTGAAGGAACAATCCCACACAGATCCATTGCCTGCATTCCTGTTCTTTGTGGCACAGGTCAGACACCAGTGGGGCACTGTTAGCAGCACACTCAGCATCATGACATTTGCTAGACAAGTTATTTTTGAGCTTTTAGGACCCAACACTTCCAGTTCCACAGTAGGCTTTTTTTCTGTAAGGAATGGCAGGACCCTGGACAGATGCCTGGAATGTCAGGGGACACTCACAGAGGAATCTGTCTCTTTTTGAGCCTCTCATGCTAGAGCAGTAACTCTGCTAGCTGTCAGGAAATCAGAGCCCCCTCTCTCTCTCTCTGAAGCAAAACATCTGATCTTGATCATAAAGTCTGTGCCCTACACCATTAACAGGGAAAAAAAAATCCAGGAAACACTTGGTAGCTGGGAAAGAACAGAACCACAAATCTTTGTGGCATCTAAGAATAGTTTTTTGTTCTCTCTTGATGCAAAAACAAGAGGAAAAGGATAAAAGCCACTGGTATCAAAGGATTTTTCTTGTCAGAAAGGCTGCATTCTTGTCCTTACTAAAGGAATTCAAAGTGGGTTTGATTCATCTAGACAGTTCAGTGATACCTATACCTGTCATACCTATGGACTTTTTCTAGTTCATACATTTTTTATCAGCAGGTAAAATGTTGCTATTTCTTCCAGGAGTTCCTAAACACTAAATTTCTGTTTCTGGAATCAGAGATCCTTTTGTACATGATCCAAGAGGTTGGATTTCCACTAGTTCTAAAAAACCTGCCCAATTACACTGCAATGTACACTATGAAACCATCTTCATAAAGATGGAACTAACAAAGATATCAGATGAATATGTAGACAAAGCCTGACTTCCTGAACCCAAGTCCATTTAAGAAGATATTTCTCCCAGGCAAGGAGATTTCTCAGCCTGATGCATTCAGAGCATTTTCCTGTAAGATTTTTATGGTAACTTGATGCACAACTGAGGGCACAATTCATAGGTCAAAACTCCTTGTTTCATATTTTCTCACATGCTCCTTTTTCCTTTTGCCCCTGTCACACCGTGGCACTGCAGATTGTGCCTGTGCAATGTCACAGGGGGTGTGCTGGGCTGGGACAGAGAGCAGTGACACCCTCCTGGTTACAGGGTACCTGAGGAGTGGTCAGGTGTGAGTGCAGCTTTTTAAGGGCTGACCTTTGGAGAAAGGGCAAAACAGAAACTTACTTGTGATTTGGCTTCCCCAGTTTTGCAACTGAGTCCTCTTGCTGAAAGGTGAGAATGAACAGCAGGGACATAAATGGACCCCAGGGCTCTCGAGGCTGGGGCTGACCAGTGCTGCAAACACAGCTGCTCACAGGCACAGGGTAATGAAGAAAAGGAGTTTTAGAAGTGCCACAAAAAAGCCTTGCTGGTTGTTCCTCTGGCTCCATTTCTCACTGGTGGAAATCTGTGCTTGGGAATGACAAGTAGTGCCTGAGCCAAGGACCTGACACCTGGTGGAGGGGAACTACCTCATTAATAAATTAATGGACAGAGTGCTTTTCTGGCTGTGTGTGTGCTCTGAAATGGAACTCGGAATAAATACATCTTTGTAAGAACTTATTGGTTATGAAAAAAATGAGAGTTTGCATGTGTTTTCAATGAGATGAAGGCTTATTTCCTGCCCATGTCCCCACTGAGAGCCCACTTGTAGGGATGTCTGCCCCTGCCTATCTTTCCAGAGTGGGGAAAGCCACTTAGCTTGTGTACTTAAAACATCATAGCAAAATATTGAAAAAAAAAAAAAAAGAGGTATGAAATGAGTTTGATGTGAGCTGCAAAACCCCAAGTATTCATTCTGTGACCAGGTGAGAAGCTCCCATTAGCAGGTGCAGTGCTCTTACAGAGAAAAATGGCATTTGGAAATTACAGCTTACATGCTGTATTCATAGCAAACAGCCAAGGGCACAAAGAGAACTCCTCAATGAATCATGAACTCCTGTTAGTGAGTGCAGTGTGCCTTGTGTTCAGAGATTTGGTTGAAAGGGTGAAAAAGTCACCTCCTTTGGTGGAGCTGTATTAGCACAATGCCAGAAAAGTGAGACAGAAGAAACTTCTTGGTGGCCTAACAGTAGACAAGCCTTGCTTAAATGATATTTTGCCACGTGAAATGTGTGTTTTTAGCTATTACCTGTAGATATTCCTTTCAAAGGTGTTTTCTCTAGAAAGGATTTTGCCCTCAGAATGATGTGAGACAATTTATCCATGAGTTTCAGGCCTATCACATGAAATTAAGCACCAGAATGCTCAGTAATTAGAGACCTCACCCTGGAAAATGGATAATGACAGAGTCCTTGAAATCAATGAAGGTTAAAGCTGCCTGTTTATAACAACACCCTATAAACCCAAAATAAGATGTTGATTAGGATATTGTATCAGCCACATAACAATTCTACTTAATGCTGTAGGGAGAGTTTATTTTGAGCATTGCATGATCTCCCAGGTTTTTCCAGCAAATAACCCCCCTACTTTGCAAAGACACAAATATTGTGCTTTGCTCCAACTTGTCCCATGAGCATACACTTCTCCCAGATAATCATTTAGGGACATAAAGGACACAAGAGGGGCTCATGAAAAGAAATGTCTGCAGAAAATCACCAAGTCCAACGTTGTTTTTCCCAATAGGAATGTGTAAATGAGCCATAAGTCAGCCAAAGCTCAGGCAAAAGTTCCCTACAAAATAGCTACAAGTTGTGTTTAGGTCAGTTTGGACCCAGCTGATTGTTAAAGCAAATAGATGTGGTGCTCTTCTCTTGCCCTACCTACCTGAGAGGCTGCCTGGCAGGTGGCACATGTCCCACCCTGGAACCATTCCAGGCTGGGCAGAGTTCTGAGCACCCTGCTGTGGCTGCAGATGTCCCTGCTCAGTGCAGGGAGCTGCTCCAGGTGCCCTCTAATGGTCCCTTCCACCCCAAACCATTCTGTGACTCTGTGACCTTCCCAAGGGACTGACATGGGTAAACAGAAACTATCCCTTGGCCTTTTTCTCATGAATTCTCATTAATAAGTAACTATAGCTTTTGGAAATATGTTGGTTTAAGTTATGCTTTTAAAAGAAGTTGATAAATATTTTATGATTTTGCTTTCATACAACAATTTTAATCTCACAGGCAATAAGGTTCTCCAAAATGGTCTGTACAACCTCATCTCTACCCCTGAGCAAGGATTCTCACACAGGCAGTGCCTAATGCAAGGTAAGCCCACACTCTTCCTTTCTCTGTTTGCATTATTCCTGCAGTTAACCCTTGAACGTGCCCCAAAAGTGTTAGGAAAGATCAGACTTCCTTAAAATTTGATGCATGCTGTTCATAAAGGGTTAAAGATTTCAGGGGAGGCGGAGTTGTTTTAGTACTCCTCAGACCTTACAAGCATTTGGGTGTTTGCAACAAGTTGTGTTCTGTTTTCCTGGTCAAGAACTGAAAAATAGGATTATGAGGGAGGAGGAAAGAATATCTGACCTTCTCTCAACACTGCAATTTTTGTCACCTGAAATCAGATCCACCTTCCATTACATCCACACGGCACTGTCAGCATGTACACGACTGGAAAGATGAGCTCTAAACCCTTCTGAGAAGTTCAAGTCCACAGGTTTGCAATAGATCTCCCTTAGTGCTCTTTGGTCTTTAAATTTGCTCTCACAAAGAATCCATGAACTACAGGATTTGATTTATTATTGCTCACTCCTGGCTGCATTCAGCTTTTGGAGACCAGGCCCTGATCTAATTTTGGTGGTTGTGAATAGTTTCTTTAACTAAAAGAAAATCACCAGAGAATTTCATTGTATTGCCCTGTCTCCTGATGAACAAAGACAGTGCTGCTCTAGAAAGTTCCAGATTTCAAAGGACAAGGTTTTGAGTTTTAGTAGTCCATATTGGCCAGTCAGAGACTTCCTTCTGGCAGTGTCAATAACCTCAAACGCTGCAGATCCCTAAAGTGGGGAACCTGTCAGCTGAGAACTTGCTCTACACTAACTGTGATGAAAGTGCTAGGTGATCAAACTTTCCCGCTCAGCCTAACTCTGTTACTAAGCCTCGTTTATGATTTCTAAGCCAAGGCTCATCTGGGATTCTAAAGTGAATGGAACTCAACACCTGCAGCTGGACAAGAGGCTGTCTACACTGTGCCTTGCTTCTATGCCAGAGCCTAAGTAACCAAGGAATTCTTTCTCAAACATCCCTTTGTGAAAGGTTATGTTGTTTAAATAACAGCTTTAGGCCCAGACAGATAAAATAAGACACATCTGTTATTTTTTCCTCTTAGCCTTAGTATCTGGTAATAATAAGATTCGTTCCTTCAACTGACTCAAAGCAGCAGGCTTGTTTCTTGTGATTTTCCTGCTTTTGCTGGAAGGTAAGTTAGCAGCATCAATTGTATTAGTGCTTCTGTCAACACCCACATTAAATATGTTTCTGTCTAGGAGACATCACATTCCAGCCTACTCTGGACATCTAAATTTATCAATCTTTCATCACATCCATATTGAAATCCAGCTACCACCTGGATTCCTGTAGAGTTCACTTTGTGAAATGTTCAGAATATTTCTGTTCCAAATACCACATTAAAAATTAACTGAAGTTTATATTTAGGCAGGACAGCCAGTAAACCACAGACACTTGGTCTTCTATATTTCTGCTTTTTAGTAGTGTCAGAGCAAACTCCCATAATCCAAATCAGAATTTGGTACATGCCATGATTTTTTGGTATTCCTTTAAGCTGCATTTATTTTCCCTCATTTTCCAAGTTTAGAATGCCTTAGTGGCACAGCCACTCGGCCCTTTGCACTCTTGACTCCAAAACCAGCTCCAAAAGGGAAATATTCCTGCCTACAGTTTTGTTTGCTGATTCCTTCCAGTTTTTTGTAAGACAAGACACTCCTTGATTCAGGCCAGGGAAAGCCATGACAGGCTGGAAACAAAGGTGGAAATTCTATAAGCCTATTAAAATCCCAGCTGAATGCAAAATTTAGCCCAGGCTTAGCTGTAAACATTTAAGTGGCCTTGTTTTGCTGAACTGAAGTCTAAAGCTCCCTACTTATAATGGACAACATAATTTAACTTTACACTCAGGATCACTGTGAATGAGCTAATGCAGAAATCAATGGTAAAACCTAATGGAAAGTGAGACGATTTGAAGTTTCACTTTTTCTTTTCTTTTCTTTGAAAAGAACTATGCCCTTTTACCCCTCAGTCCTCCCCACCTACCATGGCATACCCATAAATGCACATTTAAGAATGCTAATTAAGAACATATTCAAAGCAAGAGCAGTAGAAGGGTGGACACAGAAAAAGGGTTCAAGCACCAAAGAGCAAATTAATACCCATAAAGAAGAAACAAAGACAGGAGAGAGAAAATGAGAAGGAGAGAAAAGAAGAGAGTTTGCTCTGTGCCAGTAAATAAGCTGAAAATTACATTCCCAGATGGATACCAATAGCCTTTTCTGTCAGCAGAACACCAGGATTACTGCCACATGATTGAACATTATACATATTTCTTGAAGTTTACAGGACTTTATGTGAGCATCTAGCAAAATAATTAAGGAGTCACTCCGAGCTTCCCCCATAAAAGCGCTGTGGTGTCTGGTTTTGCAGAATAATAGGGTATTAAAGCATCCATGGGAATGCCCATTTACCTGCTAAATGGATGTGTGCAGCCCTAAGTGTGGATACAAATTCTCCAGGAGCAGCTTTTCAGCTGCCATTTTGGGTGATGCTTGGTAACAGCACCCTGTGGCTGGGCAGAAGCACAGTTGCCTGAACAGATGTGGGACACTGACTACAATTTTCCTTTTGTTAAGGTCAAGGGCCAAAATTTCTGGTGTAAAAAAAATTATTGCAGGTAGCCAAAACATCTCAATCATTGTAAACAACACAGCTACTGCTCAGAAATTCTGATGACAAAAAGTAGTCTTTCAATTATCTTTGAACACTTACTCTGAAGTTTTGTTCATGCACACAGGTATTTGTATTCAGGGATGTTGATTTGCTGCCATGGGATGAGACTGCTGGATCCTGTGCTTATCAGCGTTTGGTTAATGGAAATATAAAAATGTGGTGGGAAGAAAGCACAGCCCCATTGGATCCTATTTGATATCAACTATTTTTTGAACAAGCCTGTCCAAAAGAGTGATGTGCTGTATCTTAGCCACCCATGTAATCCAAGGGATTTCATCTCAGTCTTTGTTTCACAGGAGATTTGGAGGTGGGAAGTGGCATTTTGTTATGAGTGCCTGGCAAAACACCTACAAGCAAAGGATAACATGTAGTGTACAAAGAGTGACTCCTTCTTCTTGCTCACCAGAGTCAGTAAGGGGCACTTAAAAAACATCACTGTTACCTGAAATGCCTTGGTAGTCTCCAAAAAAATTTCACAGTGCCCATCAAAAATTTATTAGCTAGAACAAGATGAAATGGAAGGTTAGAAGTGAGTGCATTACCTATAACAGATTATGAGTATGACCAAGGTAATTTTTATCTACTTTTAGGGACCTATTCAGATTAATTATGAGAGGCACTGCCACCAGAAAACACATGAGCAGAAGAACAGGATGTTGTAACACATTTAAAATACATCCAAGAAAACACTGAAGGTTTGGATTAGCATTTCCCTAATTGCTGGAGCTGTGAGTTGTCAGGAACCCCTCCCACCTAGCTCTGTGCCTCAAGCTGTTTAAAATACTGGTTCATCCAAAATAACAGCATTGGCTGAGTTGAAGCTGTGGCCTCAGCTGGAATTAAAGCTGGAGCTCCTCCTACACCAGAGGAGTTTTACTTTGTCCCAGTTTCTCTGGGAAAAATGGATGAGTAAACTGCCTTTAGGGCAAGGACATCTACAGGCTGAGCAGACCTCACTGCATCCTACTGCAGCTAACTGAGCCAGGAACAAGCTTCCCAAGGAGTGCCAGGCCAAAGGAGAGAGACCCTGCCAAGGAAAGCACAGCCCTCCTTACTGACACTCAGCATTTCCCCACTGCTGTGACACGTTCTGGCTCATTTTACAGAACTGACACTGCCTGCAGCAAGGGATGGCTTGGAGTCCCACAGGTATTGGTGCTGGGGAAGCCTTTCCCAAATGTTCATTTCTTGAAAACCAGCTACTTGGAAAGTGGTCCAAGTTGAGGAGCCAAAACCCCACCTGTCTTAACACATCAGGTTTGTCATGGAGAATGTCAAACACAAAGCTTTTCCAGTCTTTACAAGGATTTTTTCCCTGTTATATTGTATACCAAGCTTTGGAGAGCCTGTAGAACACAGAAACCAGCTAAAACCAAGCCCTGATCTACTCCATGTGTAAGCTGTGCTAAATCACACACTGAGAAAACACAGCATCTCTAGTATTTCTAGGCTCTTTGCAGGAAATACCGAGCAGCTCAGTTTGAAGTTAGATATTTAATATTCTGTCTTATTTGTTGGATAAAACTTTTAATTTCTTGGCTTCAGATTATTCCTGAGCAACCAACATTTGACATGAAGAACATTTTGATGGAACATTTGGTGCTCTCAATATAGGTTGCTTCTTGATTGTATGCAAGTCCTTAGAAAATCAGAGCCATGGTGCTTGCATTCACAATTCCAAATTTAATTGCTGTAACTGTTCTCCAATTGATGCTTTAAAGGCTCTGGTTTGACCAATGCTCATAGTCCCACAAATGAACTAATACAGTTCAAATACAAAAGACCTCGGTGATGGAGCATGAGGGACAAAAGCTCTCTCCATCCATTTTCGTGTCAGGTTTCTACAATCAAAGTCCAAGGGTCACAGGCACCAGGGCTGGTGCAGGAAATCCCCTCCCACAGCTCCAAGGACAGGCTCGTCTCCCCTGCAATGCACTCCCTGCACTTTCCCCTCCCTCTGTTTCCCACTTGTGAGCACCTTTTGCTCAGACAGGGAAGGCACCCAACTGATCTGTCCTTCTGCACTGGGAGCTGCTCTGTCTCATGGCTGGGACAGCAGGACAGCAGCAGCTTCTCTGCTTAACAGCTTTTCAACTCTGTTTCCACCTTTTTTCCATCTACCTTTCCTCCACTGTGAGATTCCCAATATGAACAGGACTCCTGTTGGCTACTGGAAAAGTGAAATATCACTAAATAATTTTGCTGGCTGGCAATCAACCACACTTCCCTCACCTGTCACTCTTCAAACGTGCAAGTAAAGCAGAAGTATTTGGAACAGAGATCCCTTTTTTTTATTTTCTTTTTCCCCCCTTTCTCCTCATTGTGCTTTATTGGTAGGTGAAAGTCTCAAGAGCGTTCTGTGTCCACCCCAACTATTTCACTTCAATAAATGACTTTGCTGTGAATACATTTTAATCACTGATTTCATAGTTGGAATTGTGCAACTGGAATACAGTAGGCGTGAGGAGCTATTGAAATAGTATAAAAAGGCATAATTATTTTCAAAAGCTCTGTGGGAATAGCACAGGTAAAAAATCCCCTGCTGGCACCTGTTTTCTGTGTCCAATGTATCATTAGCACCTCACATTCTCTCTGTGTCCATCAAAGGCTAGATCACAGGTGCTGCAGGATGCTCCCACAGTGCTGGAGATTTTTCCTTCTCTGTTTGCTGTTCCTTGCTGAGGTCATTATAATGAAGACAAGATTTTTACTTCATCTGACAATTTTGTTCTAATTGACTGAAAGATGTTACAAAGAAAAATGGGAACAAAACCCAGAGATTCAGAAGGATTTTCCTGACTCTCTGGGCCTGGCCTGGGATTCTTTCATGCAATGTGGATTAAGTGAAGTGAAGTAGGGCCTAAGAATAAAAAAATCAAACCCTTGTCATATGTGTTACTGCTGAAGGCAGGCTGGAAAGGGCTTTGAGGAGTGAGCAGAAGAAAAATCTTGAAAGAAGCATCAGCTCATTTCAGATCTGAACTCGAACTTGTAAGCAAGATGCTGGGCTAGAGGAACTTGGTATAAAATGAAGGCTGGTGACAATGTCTGGGATGGAATAGATCAGGCACTGTCTACCTTTACTGGGATGCAGCTCAGTTAATTTGGCCATTGCTCTCAGGACACCTCCTGTGGCACAGAAGAACAAGAGTGATAAAGGCCAGCTGCATTTTTAAAACCGGCTGCGTTTGATTTACACCTGCCCTTGAAGGCCCTTTTTGTATTTTATACAAAATTATCATGTTTAAGAAAACTGCCAGAACTTCACTGGCATGTCAGTGAAAACAAGAAAGTTGTTCTTAAAATGTAGCAATTTACACCTACTTAGAGTGACTACAGCTAAGGAACAGCACACATGAGCTGTCATGTCTGCTCCCTTCAACTCCCTCGCCTGTGCTGTGGCCATTCTGGCAAGATTCCTGCCCTGCACAGGCTGAGGGAGTGGCTGCCTTCAGCTCCAGTGTGCTGGCACCTGAGCCGGCTCTGCCAGCCTGGCCAGAGCAGCCTGGCAGCAGGGGCTCAGCAGCCCTCAGTCCCCCTGCAGAGAGGGGAGCCACAGGGTGTGCCCAGGTTGCTCCTCCTTTCTGGGATAACCACCATGCTGCTAATTCCCACCCTACCTCTGTGCTCCCACCTCCCTTTGGTTCTGGACTGTAAATCCCAGAATTAAGCGAGGAAGTAGCTGCAAAGCTTGGATCCAGTCCCTGTCTGAGCTCAGCCCTGTCCCTCACACAGCCACCAGAAGCTCAATGGGCTCCTGGGCACGATGGCATTCCCAAGAGGGAAGTTTGCTGCCCCCGCAGCCACACGTGCCTCTGCAGAGGGAGCGTGGCAGTCCTGAGCTCTGCGTTCAATGCAGCTGACTCTGCTCCTGGCTCAGCCGTGCCGTGGCTGCTCTGTCAGAGATTCTGCGCTCACAGCCCTGCTCAGTACCTGACCATGGTTAATAGGGAGAGAAAAGCTGATGGTCTCAAACCAAATTGCTAGGAAGTGAAGTGAAATGGGAGTGTTGATACTCCATTTGCAACTTTGCTAATTCAGAAAACGAGACTTCTCAAATCCTGTAAAACTAACAGATTACAAAAGCAATTCACTGAACCTGCCATGCCTTTCAACATGTATCTCACTGCAAAGGCTGACAGTGTCTCTGCTTCTCCTCTTGCAATGCAGACCTGGCCTCTGCCTTACTCATCCCACATTGGTGTTCAATCGTTTCACCATTTCTCCTGACTGGCTCTTAAATTTCTCCAATCCTAAACATCAGCTGAGAGGAGCAGGACTGACAGAGGAGGAGCTTGCTTGGGTGTGACATCCGCAGCACAGCACAGCAGCATCCCTCCCTGGCAGCAGACTGCTGGAATTAATGACCTGGGCATGACTCTAGGCAGGAAGGTGCTGTCATCGAGAGCACCAAACAAACAGGAGTCCTGTTTGCAGAGAAACCTCGGGGTAAATTGTGTCCAGGTGTCATGGGATCACCTGCCTGAATCCATCAATACTAAGGGCTTTGGAAGAGGACGAGGAGGTTGAAAGATGGGGACTTGGAGTTCAGAAAGCAGCCAGGTCACCTGAAATGCAGCAGCCCTAAAACCTGGGGTCAAAAGCAGGGGAAAAGCCAAAAATGATCAAATAGTCCCAAGCATGAACACTTAGTCAGTGATGCAAGACTTTAAGACTGAGAGTATTTGCCTGTGCTTTTCTATAGAATGCCTGGGAGGAAGTCTGAGCAGCCTGCATAGACTCAAAAGGAACATGTAGTAAAGCAACTCAACAGCAGAGAGTTTAAAAACGCGAGAGAGGTGGATGAAGAGTTAGGATATAAAGGTCCCTGTGCAAGGACCTTGCCAACTCTGTATTGGGTGCTTTCTTGGCTATCTGAGTTCTAAAATGGAAGAGAAGCACACTCAAGTTGCAAAGTGGAATAGACTCCCATCTGTTTTGTACAGATAAAGCTCCCAAAATGTTGTGTATCACTGAGGAAATCAAAACACAAAACAAAGTTCTTCTGGGAAAAATAAAGACTGAAATCAAGAAATAAACAGAAAAAAATTATCCCCACCTGCTGCCTTGCAGTTGGTGAAAATTGAACATCTTGGATGCATCTGTCTGCCCTGGACAAATAATTGCTGTTTACCATCCTAGAGGAAAGCCAGGAAAGCAGGGGAGGGAGATCATAATCCTCAGAGCATTCCCCTCCTTTTCATGGAGTGTACTCAACAAAGCTGTGATCACTTAGAACCCCTGATGAGATGCCTCCCCTGGTGACCAAAGCTCAGCTTTTCCCAGATATGGTGATCTTAAAAAGAGGAGAGCAAGGAAATTGTCCACTCCATTTATATTGCTGAAGTCTGAGTGAGAACAGGTACCTGCAGCTGTTCAAGGAAAGGCAGAGGGATGCACCACGTGCTCTCCACCTCCCTCTCTGCTGCGCTGGGCTCTCTGTGCACATCAGTAAGAAAAGAGGCTGAGTTCTATTCCTTCCTGATGTTCCAGAGAGGAGCAAGTACCCAGGATTGCACACCAGCCTTACAGAGTTTGCACTCTGCTCCTACAGAACAACCCCCCCCCCCCCCTCCCTTTTCCTTGTACTTTCTGAATGGAGGAATGAGATGTGGGTGCTGTGGGGTTGAACAGAGGAAAACACTGCTGAGACACTCAATATCAGCACTACACTTTCTGGGTCTCCAAATTAGGATGCAAAATAAGGATGTAGTCCCTGCCCTAGCCAATGTAAAGGGAACATTTTTGCATATTTTTGATATGTGATCTTATCAGCAGACAGCTTTTTCTTTTCAGTAAAATAAATCCTTGTAATTCCACAGTACAGAAATCTGACAGTAGAGAAAGGAATCTTTATGATGGCTGAAAGTCTCTGCACAGCACATATTGCAGCTTAGGATAATTATTTATTACTGGTGCTACCATTCCTGAGCCTTTAATGCACTTGTGGCCAGTGGGCAGAAAATGAGCAATCCCTGGTGACAACAGCAGAAATGCACTTCTTCCCATGGCAAGTAACTTTTTCAAGTTCCTGTCAGGCTGTAATATTTTTCCCCTCCATGCAAGGATATTAAAATGAAAACTGTGGATATATAAATCAGAGTAGGGTGAGTTCACTCCTGTGCCAAGAAGGAGCCAAATGAATCCTGGGGATGTTAAAGCTGAGAGGGGCCTCCTAGATCATCTTGGTGTGCCTCCCTTCCCCTGGCCATGACCAGCTGCTGCTTTCACTGGAGTAGAATCCTAAACAGCCCAGGGATGGGGAAGGAATGCCAGGCTCTCCCCTCCAGCTGCTCATTAGTGCATTAACATTTTCCACGGGCTATTTTCTACAACAAACTACTTCCTATTTACTCTTTACTTTTCTATGCCTCTCTATTTTCTCCTGTTCCTTATCAACTACTCACATCATCACCTCTACAGTCACGGTGAACTTTCTCTACCTAGGTCATTGTCAGACTGACATCCCCTCAAGGCAGCCTTTTTCTCCTAAAGCTAAAAAGAACTTTCTTTCTTCTGGTTTCCATCTATTAAATCTTTTAAATACCCAATAATTCCTCAGCATCTTTATAGCCACTACAGTGCAGGTATTTATAGACAAGCACATCCCTCCCTCTCTGCTCCAGTATGGAGGCACAGAAGCGACAGCCATGTGACAAACAGCCAAGCTGAGGAACCACGTGGGAGCCTTTCAGAGCCAAGAAGAGGCATTACCCATCCCCAGTGCCACATGTGTGCACACACAGGTGTGCCAAGGCAGAAGCAAAGAGAGCAGGGATTTGCTGCATGAACAATGTTCCTCCTCCAGGAATGGCTCTAAGGGGCTTTCAGAGCAGTCAGATGGATCTCTTGGGATGCAATTTCATCTATTTCCACTTCACAGAAACAATCACTCTGGGGGTGAAATAAATCACATGAGGGGATGCCATCCATCTCTTTGCCATTAGGCCCTGCCAAATAAAGCCTCATGTTTCCTGCATTTAGCTGCCCAAGCCTTAAAAAAGAGGCTCTCCTTGCTTCCTGCATTAGCACCTGAGGTTTAGCCACGCCATGCTTCCTTACTGGCTGGACCAGGAGCAGAGACCTGCCAGTGCCCAGCAGGAGCTTCATCCCCTTTCCCTCTAGGTCTTCTCCAGCTGCAGCACCCAAGTTATCCACCACCACTTCCCTCAAGTAGAATTCATCATCCACACGTGGCCCTGCTTCCTCCTGGTGTAATGGTACCTGTGCTTTCCCTAAAAGGGCTTTGCAGATGTCATCTTGAAAGAAATCTACCACAACATTTTACACTCACAGCTGACTGCATTTCCTGGTTTTCCAAAGGGAAAACTCTCTTTGCCATGTTCCTTCTCTCACCAATCTGCTTGTTACAGCTTTTGAATATCTTCAGACCCTTTACCTGGCATTACCTTTCTGCCTCCTGAACACCAGAGTTCCTGCCTAGCAGTTTTCTGATGGATCATCTGAATGCAGGCCACTTTTCCCATTATGAAAATATATTTTTTACTGAGAGTTTGATCCATTTCCATGTACATTAAAGAGTATAACAGCTGCTGATGTTATCAGTAGCTGCAACTTACACATATCCTGAAACTGTTAATGCTGGTAGCATAAGCTTAATAACAGATAAAACTTACCAAAAAGTGTTGGAAAAACAACAAAAGTCCAGTAGGTTTGGAAGAAAAGGCCAGCTACATCTTCAGAGTAACCAATTTAAATATTGCTAAATATAAAGTTTGATTCACTATAAAAACTTCACAGGATGGTCTCACATTGGATTTCAGTTTAGTTCAGGTCTGTCATTTTCAAAGCCTTCTTTTGCTATAGTTCAAAGCTCCATAAAGTAAGTGCAGAGATGGTAGCATAGCAACCACCACAAAGTGAGTTTAAACACTGAGAAAATGAGCTTTTAGCTTTCTAATAGCAGAGCTTTCATATTCATGTCTTCTTGCTGGCTTTGAAACACCTGTGTCTATTTCAGCTGACTGGGCTTCATTCTATCAGTACAGAAAGCTGCATGGCATTACTGAACTGCAATTAAATGAACCTGGTTTATGTGAATATTCTTTGGTCATGAACAAACAGAAAACTGAATTGTCAATGGTGAGGAACTAATTTAGTTTTTAAATTAAATTATCATTTCCTTGAAACAGAAGAAGGGTGGTTTTCTGCATGAAGCAGAATTGGTTCCCAGAGTGGGCACAAGAATAAATCTACTTTTTCCTGTTGACTCAGG